>NC_057804.1:365707660-365861363 GCF_018294505.1 Triticum aestivum | reverse complement strand
ACAAAACCTCGGTGTCATTCACATGTTTGGGGGAAGGGACCTTCGGGGGTGTCCCGCTCTCCATAGCATTCGAACCCAGCAAATCCTTTGACGGGGAATGTTTGGTGCGGGACCTCGCCGGACTGTAAAAAGTATGGCTCAGATTAAAATATTTATGCCATGAAAAGTCTGGACGCATAAGCGTGTTCGGATTTTATACTCACGAGTTCACCAGGGGCTGGGCCCTGGGATCCCACTGCGGGCTGCTATCGGCAGCGGCGGTGGACTCCTCTGGAAGAGGAGTTTTTCTCCTCTTAGGTGACTCGGCCTCCAAGGATGTGGAGGTCGTCCTTTTCTATCTTCCCCCCGCTGGGGATTCATCTTCCTCCTCCTCCTCGTCCTCTTCGGAGGAAGAATGGGCATTGGAGTCTTCGGATTTTGTGTCCGAAGAGCCACGGCAACGGAGGCCGCCCCCAGTCTTCTTGGCCTCCTTCTCGGCCTTCTTCTTCGGCGCCTTGTAAGGCGCCGGGACTAGCATCTTTGTCAGAAGTGGGCCAGCCGGTTCTTCTCGCAGCGGGGCCGTACAGTAGATCCGCCCCGCCTTCTTCGCCCAGCCTAGGAGAGTTGTGGAAAACACATTAAGCATTTTCCTCAAGGTATGCGAATAAAATATATGAATTGCCAACATAAAGGTGACTTACCGAACTTGCAGGGCGAGACAGTTGGTACCGACGGTCCTCGGCGGAGTCCGGCCACGATTTGCCGGACTTAAAAAGCACCTTCCAGATGTCATTGTGTGAGGAGCCACAGAGCTCTAGTAGGGTCTGGTGCTTGGCCGGGTCGAATTCCCATAAATTGCAAGCCCGGTGTTGGCAAGGAAGAATTCGGCGAACTAACATCACCTGGACTACATTGACAAGTTTGATATTCTTGTCTTCCATATCCTTGACGTGCGTCTGGAGCAACGACAGTTCGTCGGACGAAGACCAGTTCAGGCCCTTCTTAGGCCAGGACGTAAGTCGCAGGGGGGCTCCAGATCTGAATTCCGGAGCAGCGGCCCATTCCGTGTCGCGTGGCTCAGTGAGGTAAAACCACTGCTGCTGCCACTCCTTGACAGAATCATTGAAAGTACCTATTGGCCATGTGACGTTGGGCATCTTGCTCACCATGGCACCTCCGCACTCGGCGTGCTCGCCGCTCACTACCTTGGGCATCACATTAAAAACCTTCAGCCATAAGCCGAAGTGGGGCGAAATGCGGAGAAAAGCCTCACACACGACGATGAATGTCGAGATGTTGAGGAAAGAATTGGGGGATAGATCATGAAAATCAATCCTGTAATAATACATGATGCCGCGAATGAATGGGTGAAGGGGAAACCCCAGCCCGCGGACGAAATGAGGGAGGAATACAACCCTCTCATGGGGTTCTGGAGTAGGGATGATCTGTCCCGCCGTCGGAAGACGGTGGCGGATTCTCTTGGCCAGATACCCGGCCTCCTGAAGCTTTTTGATATCCTTCTCCCAGATGGTAGAGGCCATCTGCTTGCCTCCTACTTCGGATCCGGACATTTTCGGAAGACCTTTGTGGGTGGAGAAGACAAGCGCTTGGGCGCTGGAGCTCGAGCAAGGGGGAATGGATGAGCAGAGTAAGAAGAAGGCGTGGGTGAAAAAGGGAGTCCTTATCCCCTTGTAAAGGCAGCAGGGATCCTGCGCCTCCCCACTTGCCCGTAAACTCGCTTATTCCCCAAAGCGCCGCATTGATGGCGCGATTGGGTTACCCACGCCCGTATTGATGAGAATCCCGTGATAAGGGGACATGATCTCTGCTTCGACAAGACGTGCCAATAAAACCACCTCGTGATATGTGCGGTGGCTGGTTGAGAAAAACGGTTCGAATAATGACCGGGCAATGGCGTTATGTCACGCTGTGAAAAGTTGTCAGCAGATTGGATTTGTTGAATATTGTACTCTCTACGGTGGTATGTGGAATTTGTTTTGCAGAGCCGGACACAATCCTTGTGTTCAAAATCTTCTATGGAGTATTCGGAGAAGGAACCCGCCTTGCAATGCCGAAGACAATCTGTGCACCGGACTCATCGTCATTGAAGCCTGGTACAGGGGCTATTGAGGGAGTCCTGGATTAAGGGGTCCTCGGACAGCCGGACTATATACTGTGGCCGGACTGTTGGACTATGAAGATACAAGATTCAAGACTTTGTCCCATATCCGGGTGGGACTCTCCTCTGTGTGGAAGGCAAGCTTGGCAATTCGGATATGTAGATCTCCTTCTCTGTAATCGACTCTGTGTAAACCCTAGCCCCCTTCGGTGTCTATACAAACCGGAGGGTTTAGTCCGTAGGACAATAACAATCAGAATCATAGGCTAGCTTCTAGGGTTTAGGCTCTACGGTCTTGTGGTAGATCAACTCTTGTAATACTCATATCATCAAGATCAATCAAGCAGGAAGTAGGGTATTACCTCCATCAAGAGGGCCCGAACCTGGGTAAACATCGTGTCCCCCGCCTCCTGATACCATTAGCCTTAGACATATAGTTCGGGACCCCCTACCCGAGATCCGCCGGTTTTGACACCGACAGTGGGCACGCCCCCCTATCTTGTGGCCTCCTTGAAGCTTCCCTGTCTTGCACTCCAACTTCCCTGGATTGCTTCTGTTCCAAAAATAACTTTCCCGAAGGTTTCATTCCATTTGGACTCCATTTGATATTCCTTTTCTTCGAAACACTGAAATAGGCAATAAAACAACAATATGGGCTAGGCCTCCGGTTAATAGGTTAGTCCCAAAAGTAATATAAAGGTGTATAATAAAGCCCGTAAACATTCAAAACAGATAAGATAATAGCATGAATCCTTCATAAATTATAGATACATTGGAGACGTATCAGCATCCCCAAGCTTAATTCCTGCTCGTCCTCGAGTAGGTAAATGATAAAAGAAAGAATTTATGAAGTGTGAATGCTAGCAGGTGCACAAGTTTGATCGATGATAATTTCAGTCACCTATTCTAGCATGATTATATGTCATAACAGTAGTTCATCTCATAAAACTTCTCAAGATCAAGTAACAAGCAATTAACATGTTAAATCATAGACCATAAACTCTCTTGAAAACTAGCAAACTTTGTTCTCAGTCATCAAACAATTGCAATTCATCTTATTTTCAGGAAGGGTCTATGTCAGAGCTTCGATTTAGCAAACTCCACATACTCAACTATCATATAGTCTTCTACAATTGCTAAAACTCACGCAATACTTATGGTTATGGAGTTTAATCGGACACTAAGAAAGATAGGGGCTTATAATTTCGCATCCCAATGTATTCACCTTTGGGTGATGTCAACAATAATAGTTCATGCTAACTTACATCCAATTGGATATATATATATATATATATATATATATCAGGATCTTTCCAACACGAGGTGCTTGCCAAAGGATAAAATGAAAAAGGGAAAGGTGAAGATCACCTTGACTCTTGCATAAAGTAAAAGACATAAGGTAAAAGATAGGCCCTTTGCAGAGGGAAGCAGAGGTTGTCATGTGCTTTTACGGTTGGATGCACAAAATCTTAATGCAAAAGAACGTCACTTTATATTGCCACTTGTGATATGAACCTTTATTGTGCAGTCCATCGCTTTTATTACTTCCATATCACACGATCGTATAAAGCTTATTTTCTCCGCACTAATAAGTCATACATATTTAGAGAGGAATTTTTATTGCTTGCAACATGACAACTTACTTGAAGGATCATACTCAATCCATAGGTAGGTATGGTGGACTCTCATGGCAAAAACTGGGTTTAAGGATGTTTTGGAAGCACAAGTAGTATCTCTACTTGGTGCAAGGAATTTTGGCTAGAATGAGGGGGAAAGGCAAGATCAACATGTTTGAATGATCCATGACAATATACTTTAAGTGAGATGTGAGAAAACATAAACCATTACGTTGTCTTCCTTGTCCAACATCAACTCTTTAGCAAGCCATACTTAATGAGTGCTCACAATTATAAAAGATGTTTAAGATAGTATATTTATATGTGAAATCTCTCTTCCTTCAATATTCTTTCATGAATTGTTCAAATGACCAATACAATGCTTGCTAACCTTCAATAAATTTACAACCTCTACTTCTTAGATGTGGAGTCATTACTCCCCATGGGATAAGCAAATGAGACATATATAATTTCATATTTATGACAATCAACTCATTCAACCATTTACTCATAAGATATAAGTGAAGCAGACGAGTAAATGACAAACTACTCCAAAAAGATATAAGTGAAGAACAATGAGTAGCTAAATAATTATGTAACTATGTGCAGACTCTCTCTCATTTAAGAATTTCAGATCATGGTATTGTATTCAAACAGCAAGCAAAACAAAATAAAATGACATTGCAAGGAAAGCACAACTCATGTGAAGAAGCAAAAACTTAGGCTCAACCGATACTAACCGATAGTTGTTGAAGAAGAAAGGTGGGATGTCTAACGGGGCATCCCCAAGCTTAGATGCTTGAGACTTCTTGAAATATTATCTTGGGGTGCCTTGGGCATCCCCAAGCTTGAACTTTTGTGTCTCCTTAATTCCTCTCACATCATGGTTTCTCTTTTTATCAAAAGCTTCATCCACACCAAACTCAACAAGAACTTGTGAGATAAGTTAGTATAAACCAATGCAAAACCTTATCATTTTCTAATGTAACAAATCACTAAAATTATTATTCAACATTTCATACTAAATGCCTCTGCATATTTAATACTCGTATCCTCAAATAGAATCATTAAACAAGCAAACATATGCAACCATAACAGCAATCTGCCAAAACAGTATAGTCTGTAAAGAATGCAAGAGTATCAATACTTTCCTAACTCCAAAAATTATGAGAAAAATACCTCACTGTAGAAGATTTATCAGATCTCAATATGCAAGAAGTTTCAACATTATATCATGCTCTGACTTTTCTAGGGAATTTTTGCAACAGCGGTAAACTTTCTGTTTTCAAACAGCAACATGTATACTAGCAAAATAAGCATGGTAAAGGCTATCCTTGACATTTTTATTGAAAATAAAGATGCAAAACATTAATATAAGTAAAAGCAAGCAAACACTAACAAAAGAAAATGACGCTCCAAGCAAAACACATATCATGTGGTGAATAAAAATATAGCTCTAAGTAAAGTTACCGATGAATGAAGACGAAAGAGGGGTTGCCATCCGGGGCATCCCCAAGCTTAGGCTATTGGTTGTCCTTGAATATTACCTTGGGGTGACTTGGGCATCCCCAACCTTAGGCTTTTTGCCACTCTTTATTCCATAGTCCATCGAATCTTTACCCAAAACTTGAAAACTTCACAACACAAAACTCAACAGAAAACTCGTAAGCTCCGTTAATATAAGAAAATAAAACCACCACTTAGGTACTGTAATGAAATCATTCTAAATTAATATTTGTGTAATATCTACTGTATTCCAACTTATCTATGGTTCATACCCTCCGATACTACTCATAGATTCATCAAAATAAGCAAACAACACATCAAAAACAGAATCTGTCAAAAACAGAACAGTCTGTAGTAATCTGTATCAAACGTATACTTCTGGAACTCCAAAAATCCTACCAAATTAGGAAGTCCTAAGAAATTTGTGTACCAATCCAAATAAAAAAGAATCAGATCATAATCACTTTTCTGTTAATTATCAAAACTAATTTACTGGGTGAAAGAGTTTCTGATTTTCAGCAGGATCAACACAACTATCACCGTAAGCTATCCTAAAGGTCTTACTTGGCACTTTATTGAAACAAAAGATATAAAACATGATTACTACAGTATTATAATCATGTGGACACACAAAAACAGTAAGGGTAAATATTGGGTTGTCTCCCAGCAAGCGCTTTTCTTTAATGCCTTTCTAGCTAGGCATGATGATGGCAATGATGCTCACATAAAAGATAAGAATTGAAACATAACGGGAGCATCATGAAGCATATGACTAGCACATTTAAGACTAACCCTCTTCCTATGCATAGGGATTTTGTGAGCAAACAACTTATGGGAAAAATAATCAACTAGCATAGGAAGTAAAAACAAGCATAGCTTCAAGATTTTTAGCACATAGAGAGGAAACTTGATATTATTGCAATTCCTACAAGCATATGTTCCTCCCTCATAATTTTCAGTAGCATCATGAATTAATTCAACAATATAACCAGCACATAAAGCATTCTTTTCATGATCTACTAGCATAGAAAATTTACTACTCTCCACATAAGCAAATTTCTTCTCATGAATAGTAGTGGGAGCAAACTCAACAAAATAATTATCATGTGAGGCATAATCCAATTGAAAACTAAAATCATGATGACAAGTTTCATGGATAGCATTATTCTCAATAGCATACAAGTCATCAAAATAATCATCATAGATAGCAACTTTGTTCTCATAATCAATTGGAACCTCTTCCGAAATAGTGGATTCATCACTAAATAAAGTCATGACCTCTCCAAATCCACTTTCATAATTATCACAATAATATTCAACATCCTTCAAAATAGTGGGATCATTACTTCCTAAAGTTGACACTCTTCCAAACCCACTTTCATCAATATAATCATCATAAATAGGAGGCATGCTTTCATCATAATAAATTTTCTCATCAAGACTTGGGGGACTAAACATATCATCTTCATCAAACATAGCTTCCCCAAGCTTGTGGCTTTGCATATCATTAGCGTCATGGATATTCAAGGAATTCATACTAACAACATTGCAATCATGCTCATCATTCAAAGATTTAGTCCCAAGCATTTTAATGCATTCTTCTTCTAGCAATTGAGCACAATTTTCCTTTCCATCATTCTCATGAAAGATATTAAAAAGATGAAACGTATGAGAGAAACTCAATTCCATTTTTTTATAGTTTTCTTTTATAGAATAAACTAGTGATAAAACAAGAAACTAAAAGATTCGATTGCAATATCTAAAGATATACCTTCAAGCACTCACCTCCCCGGCAACGGCGCCAGAAAAGAGATTGATGTCTACTACACAACCTTATTCTTGTAGACGTTGTTGGGCCTCCAAGTGCAGAGGTTTGTAAGATAGTAGCAAATTTCCCTCAAGTGGATGGCCTAAGGTTTATCAATCTGTAGGAGGCATAGGACGAAGATGGTCTCTCTCAAACAACCCTGCAACCAAATAACAAAGAGTCTCTTGTGTCCCCAACACACCCAATACAATGGTAAATTGTATAGGTGCACTAGTTCGGCGAAGAGATGGTGATACAAGTGCAATATGGATGGTAGATATAGGTTTTTGTAATCCGAAAATATAAAAACAGCAAGGTAACTAATGATAAAAGTGAGCGTAAACGGTATTGCAATGCTAGGAAACAAGCTCCGAGGTTCATACTTTCACTATTGCAAGTTCTCTCAACAATAATAACATACTTGGATCATATAACTATCCCTCAACATGCAACAAAGAGTCACTCCAAAGACACTAATAGCGAAGAACAAACGAAGAGATTATGGTAGGGTACGAAACCACCTCAAAGTTATCCTTTCTGTTCCATCTATTCAGGAGTCCGTAGTAGAATAACATGAAGCTATTCTTTCCGTTCAATCTATCATAGAGTTCATACTAGAATAACACCTTAAGACACAAATCAACCAAAGCCCTAATGTCACCTAGATACTCCATTGTCACCTCAAGTATCCGTGGGCATGATTATACGATATGCATCACACAATCTCAGATTCATCTATTCAACCAACACAAAGTACTTCAAAGAGTGCCCCAAAGTTTCTACCGGAGAGTCAAGACGAAAACGTGTGCCAACCCCTATGCATAGGTTCATGGGCGGAACCCGCAAGTTGATCACCAAAACATACATCAAGTGGATCACGTGATATCCCATTGTCACCACAGATAAGCACGGCAAGACATACATCAAGTGTTCTCAAATCCTTAAAGACTCAATCCGACAAGATAACTTCAAAGGGAAAACTCAATCCATTACAAGAGAGTAGAGGGGGAGAAACATCATAAGATCCAACTATAATAGCAAAGCTCGCGATACATCAAGATCGTGCCATAGAGAGAACACAAGAGAGAGAGATAGATCAAACACATAGCTACTGGTACATACCCTCAGCCCCGAGGATGAACTACTCCCTCCTCGTCATGGAGAGCACCGAGATGATGAAGATGGCCACCGGTGAGGGATCCCCCCTCCGGCAAGGTGCCGGAACGGGCTCCCGAGAGGTTTTTGGTGGCTACAGAGGCTTGCGGCGGCGAAACTCCCGATCTGTTGTTGTCTCCGGTGGTTTTAGGGTATATGGGAATATATAGGCGAAAGAAGTCGGTCGGGGGAGCCTCGAGGGGCCCACAAGGGTGGAGGGCACGCCCCCCCTATCTCGTGGCCTCCTTGAAGCTTCCTTGTCTTGCACTCCAAGTTCCCTGGATTGCTTCTGTTCCAAAAATAACTTTCCCGAAGGTTTCATTCCGTTTGGACTCCATTTGATATTCCTTTTCTTCGAAACACTGAAATAGGCAATAAAACGGCAAAATGGGCTAGGCCTCCGGTTAATAGGTTAGTCCCGAAAGTAATATAAAGGTGTATAATAAAGCCCGTAAATATTCAAAACAGATAAGATAATAGCATGAATGCTTCATAAATTATAGATACGTTGGAGACGTATCAACGATCTTCTCATTCTGCACTTGGTTTTCAACGCGAGGATGTGCGGGTTGACAACTTTGCTTAGGCCTAGCAGTTTCTTCAGGACCAGTTTCTTCAGCAGCACCAGCGTGATTTTCTTCACGATCAGGAATGACTTCTTCAGTAGATTCTTCGGTAGGGATGACATCCTCGGTAGCTTTGAACTTGATGGATTCCTCAGGTGACATTTCATCTAGCACAGGAGGTGGGTGCTCTCTTTGCGAGCCATTAATTTCATCGAACCGCACATCTACAGTTTCAACAACCTTGTGATGATTGATGTTGAAGACTCTGTAGGTATGCGAGTCCTTTCCGTAACCAAGCATGAAACCCTCATGTGCTTTCGGTGCAATTTTAGAGTGATGGTGAGGATCTCTAATCCAGCATTTAGCTCCGAAGACTTTGAAATAACTTACATTGGGTTTCTTGTCAGTGAGGAGTTCATATGAGGTCTTTTTGAAGAATTTGTGAAGATATACCCTGTTGATGATGTGGCACACAGTATCAATTGCTTCAGGCCAGAAGCGTTGAGGTGTCTTGTATTCATCAAGCATGGTGCGAGCCATCTCAACAAGGGTCTTGTTCTTGCGCTCCACGACGCCATTCTGCTGAGGAGTATAAGGAGAAGATAATTCGTGAGTAATACCAAGCATATCAAGATATTCATCGAGCCCAGTGTTCTTGAACTCGGTTCCATTATCACTTCTGATATGCTTGATCTTCACACCGAAGTTAGTGGAAGCCCTTGAGGAAAATCGTTTGAAGACTTCCTGCACTTCATTTTTGTAAGTGATGATATGCACCCATGTGTAACGAGAATAGTCATCAACTATGACAAAACCATATAATGATGCATAACTAGAGAACATGGCATAATGAGTAGGGCCAAAGAGATCCATATGAAGTAATTCAAAAGGACGAGAAGTGGTCATGATAGTGTTCAAGGGATGCTTGGTTCTGGTGATCTTTCCAGCCTCACAAGCCCCACAAAGATGATCTTTGAGGAATTTAACACCCTTGATGCCAATGACGTGCTTCTTCTTCGCAGGTGTATGCAAGTTCCTCATCCCAGCATGACCAAGTCGTCGATGCCATAACCAACATTCTGAAGATTTTGCAAGTAGACATGTGTCAGGCTGTGGTCCTGTAGAGAAATCAACAATATACAAGTCTCCTTTCCTAAAGCCTTCGAAGACTTTGGAGTTGTCAGATTCCATTAGTACAAGGCAACGATATTTGCTGGAGACAACAACCATATCAAGATCACAAAGCATTGAGACAGAGATAAGATTGAATCCTAAGGACTCAACAAGCATGACCTTGTCCATGTGTTTATCCTTTGAGATTGCAACCTTACCTAGACCCAATACCTTGCTTTTGCCTTTGTCAGCGTAGGTGATATGCTTCAGATGAGATGGTGACAAATTAGTGTCCATCAACAAGCTCCTGTCACCAGTCATGTGATTTGTACATCCACTATCGAGGACCCACTCAGTAGCTTTGGGTTGTTCATCCTGCAGATGAATTAGTGCAACTTATGAACCCATAAACTTCATTAGTGAAGAATATGATATCAATTTCATCAACAGTAACAGATATAGCAATATGAGGACGTGTGAAATGAATGATTCATTTCTTCATGATTAGCTTGTGTCCTTTCAAGCACATTCAGGTCTCCAGCAAATTCTTCAGACGAGTAAGTTCGTCTGGAGACCTGACCCTGCATAAGAGATTAGTTCTTTTTCTTCACCATCCACATCTAGAGGGGTGGAAAAGAGTTCATCATTCTGCGAGCTCCGTAAGAAAATGATGGCATTGAAGCCAGTGCACTTAATTTCACAAAAAATAGTTAGGATAAGCATATGCATAAGCAGAGAAATTCTTCGAGGACATATGAACATAATGATTTGAAGAATAATGCACATAAACATAGCCTTTAGAATTTCCCTGCGAAACAGAAGTGTTAGCACGATGATGTTCATATGAGGATTTTGATCCATGTGAGGAATTTGATCCATATGAGGACTTGGATCCATAAGAAGAATTTGTTCCATATGAAGAATTTGATCTGGGGTTCCTATTCTTCATTTGTGGTGTCATGATGACACTCACTTGAAGATTTTCAAGGCATCTTTTAGGAACCCAGATTTACTTCATAGGGGGGTCGTTCCTGCAGTTAGTTCCAACATATCGAGCAAATACTTCACCATTCTGATTCTTAAATAGTTTATAGTTGGAGTGAAATGACTCATCAGAGGAATATGAAGAATCAGAGGCAAAGCCAGATAAAGTGCATGGATCTACAGGAGGTCCTTTCGCAGCAACCCATGAGGTTTTGGGGTAGTGCTCAGGTTTCCAGTAGGTCACATCAGCATTGAGTTTCCTCTCAAAGGCAATACCCTCTTTCCTAGGGTTCCTATTCAAGATCTGCTTTTTGAGCACATCACATAGAGTCTGATGCCCTTTGAGACTTTTGTAAATGCCTATCAAATACAATTCCTTCAGCCCTGCATTATCGTCAGTGATACATGTGGTATCCTCAGATGAGGAATTTGTAACCACAGAGATAGTTGAAGAATTTGCAGCAATAGAAGCATTTGAACATCCAGGTGATGAATTAGCAGATTCACGCTCAATGCATTTCAGACCTGGTGGAATAAATTCTTCCGGAGCAGAACTGATCTGTTGAGCAAGCAATGAATCGTTTTCCTTCTGAAGATCTTCATAACTCGCTTTTAACTTCTCAAGATCTTACTTCCTCTGAAGAAATTCATAAGAAAGCTTCTCATGATCAGTTAAAAGAGTGTTATGATGATTTTGAAGGTTGACAAACTTTGACTGAAGTTTTTGAAGACTATCAGTCAAAGCCTTAGTTCGATCCAATTCCTCACCCAACATATCATCGCTTTCATCTAGCATGTTTTGAACTTTTTCAAGAGCTCTTTGTTGTTTAGTGGCAAGGGAAGCAAGTTTGGCATAGCTGGGGCCAAATTCATCACCTGATTCATCATCACTAGATTCGGAAAGGTAGCATTCTGTTACCTTGGCACCCTTTGCCGTAAGGCATGGTGAAGAGGATGATGATTCAGGTGCAAAAGTCATCTCCTTGAGTGATTCCTTGAAATCCTCAAACCAAGGATCATGACGAGTAAGATGGCCTTCGTAGACCTCAGAGAGTCGGTCCCAGATTAGTTTTGTATGATTGAGATGCATGATGTTCCTGAACTGATTTTGGGACAAACAGGAGCAGATGACATCTTTCGCCGTGAGGTTGAGTAGAGTGTACTTGCGAATGTCATCGACCTCCGCCATCTTGCAGAGATCAGTGAGACCAATCTCAGTGACAGTCCACAGTTCGTTGTTCATCGCCATGAGTCGCTTCTTCATCATGGCTTTCCACTTGGGATACTCATGACCGTCAAAGATGGGGCATGTCACTTTCTTCATTCCTGCAGTCAACATAACTAAAACTCCAGGCGATTAAACCAAAATCACACAGAACAAGGGAGTACCTTGCTTTGATACCAATTGAAAGTGCGTTACGTCAACTAGAGGGGGGTGAATAGGCAATTTTTATGAATTCTTCACTGAGGAATTTCAGGGTGAGGAAATTCCTAAGCGAAGAACTACTTGCAGCGGAATAAGTACTCAGGTATAAGCATAACAGAGCAACAGCATAGTCAACATGATGAAATGAAAGACAAACATAGAGTACAGAAAGCGTAAACACAGTATAAGCAGGATGAAGACAAAACAGACTAAAGAAATAGGATTGAGGAATTAGAGAAAGTCTTCAGTCAAAGTCTTCAAACAGTAATGATCAGGTCCATCAACACATAACTGAGGAAATGAAAGGGTTGAGGAAATAGAACCAGTAGGCTTCATGAAGACAATGATTTGGTAGACCAGTTCCAACTGCTGTGACGGTTGTACGTCTGGTTGGAGCGGCTGAGTATTTAAACTCGAGGACACACAGTCCCGGACACACAGTCCTCACCGTATTCTCCTTGAGCTAAGATCACACAGACCTCTCCAACAGTAGTGATAATTCTTCACAAGTGACTTCCAAACCTTCATAGATTTGGTCACTTGAAAATCCACAATTCCTCTTGGATGCTCATACCATGACGCCTAGCCGTCTGGAGGATACACAGTCCTCAAAGGTAACAACTGTCGGTTCCACACAGGAACAATCTCTTCAGTGATGCTCAATCACTTTGGGGTTTGTAGGTTTGGGTTTGGGATTTGGGTTTTCCTCACTTGATGATTTTCGCTCAAAGTCCTCGGAGGATGGGATGCTCTCAAATGACAAGTGTCAGTTTCTCTCAGAGCAGCCAACCAGCTAGTGGTTGTAGGGGGCGACTATTTATAGCCTAGGGAACAGCCCGACATGATAAGACATAAATGCCCTTGTCTGATATGACCGTTAGGTGGTAGGATATTTTGGACAACTGGTGCGTGGCACAGCAACGGTCAGATTTGAGGTTTGAATTCCTCAGGGCTATCATGTTCCTCACTGTGTAGGCAATTCGCACTGGCGAATACCTAACTCCTCAGTCAGAACAAATTCCTCAGAGACCAGAAGATCGTCGTCTCTGTCACTGAAGAAATTGACTGAACTGATATGAGATTTTCAATGGCTTCACTCGAAGGATTGGGTAGGTGTAGGATTTTGAGATGAGCATCACTTGGAAATCAGTTTCCTTAGTATTACCTCGACCCCCTTTAACAGTACGATGTTTCTTATGACTCAAGAAAGAGAAAATGAAACTACGAAAAAAAAGTCTTCATGCTTCAGATTCCTCGCATGAATATCGAAGTCTTCAAGGTCACACCAATTTCTTCACTTTCAAAGTCTTCAGTCGAAGACATTCATTTTTAGGGGTCAACTTTCACTGTAAATACCAAACTCATCATTGACTTATATAGCCTGTGTACACTCACAAACATATTAGTCCCTTAACCTATAAGTCTTCAATACACCAAAATCATTAAGGGGCACTAGATGCACTTACACTACCTCTACATCTACCTTCGAGATTAGTTTTAGACCTGAATAATTGTTATTTGGTGCCAGTGTTAAGCATGAACATTATATCTGGATCTTGTTTGATGTGAGATGGTTATTCATTTAAATCTGAGAATAATGGTTGTTCTATTTATATGGGTAATATCTTTTATGGTCACGCACCCTTGAAGAGTGGTCTATTTTTGTCGAATCTCGATTGTAGTAATACACATATTCATAATGTTGACGCCAAAAGATGTAGAGTTGATAATGATAGTGCAACTTATTTGTGGCACTGTCGTTTGGGTCATATTGATGTAAAGCGCATGAAGAAACTCCATACTGATGGACTTTTGGAATCACTTGATTATGAATCACTTGATACTTGTGAACCATGCCTCATGGGCAAGATGACTAAAAGGCCGTTCTCCAGAACAATGGAGCGAGCAACAGATTTATTGGAAATCATACATAATGATGTATGTGGTCCGATGAATATTGAGGCTCGCGGCAGGTATCGTTATTTTCTCACCTTCACAGATGATTTAAGCAGATATGGGTATATCTAGTTAATGAAACATAAGTCTGAAACATTTGAAAAGTTCAAAGAATTTCAGAGTGAAGTGGAAAATCATCGTAACAAGAAAATAAAGTTTCTACGAACTAATCGTGGAGGAGAATATTTGAGTTACGAGTTTGGTCTTCATTTGAAACAATGCGGAATAGTTTTGCAACTCACGCCAACCGAAGCACCACAGCGTAATGGTGTGTCCGAACATCGTAATCGTACTTTACTAGATATGGTGTGATCTATGATGTCTCTTACTGATTTACCGCTATCATTTTGGGGTTATGCTTTAGAGACGGCTGCATCCACGTTAAATAGGGCACCATCTAAATCCGTTGAGACGACTCCTTGTGAACTGTGGTTTGGCAAGAAACCAAAGTTGTCGTTTCTTAAAGTTTGGGGTTGCGATGCTTATGTGAAAAAACTTCAACTTGATAAGCTCGAACCCAAATTGGAGAAATGTGTCTTCATAGGATACCCAAAGGAGACAATTGGGTACACCTTCTATCATAGATCCGAAGGTAAGACATTTGTTGCTAAAAATGGATCCTTTCTAGAGAAGGAGTTTATCTAGAAAGAAGTGAGTGGGAGGAAAGTAGAACTTGATGAGGTAACTGTACCTGCTCCCTTATTGGAAAGTAGTTCATCACAAAAACCGGTTCATGTGACACCTACACCAATTAGTGAGGAAGATAATGATATTGATCAAGAAACTTCAGCTAAAGTTACTACCGAACCTCGTAGGTCAACCAGATTAAGATCTGCACTAGAGTGGTACGGTAATCCTATTCTGGAGGTCATATTATTTGACCATGGCGAACCTACGAACTGTGAGGAAGCGATGATGAGCCCAGATTCCGCAAAATGGCTTGAGACCATGAAATCTGAGGTGGGATCCATGTATGAGAACAAAGTGTGGACTTTGGTTGACTTGCCCGATGATCGGCAAGCCATCGAGAAATCTTCAAGAAGAAGACTGATGCTGACGGTAATGTTACTGTCTACAAAGCTCGACTTGTTGCGAAAGGTTTTCGACAAGTTCAAGGGGTTGACTACGATGAGACTTTCTCACCCGTAACGATGCTTAAGTCTGTCCGAATCATGTTAGCAATTGCCGCATTTTATGATTATGAAATTTGGCAGATGGATGTCAAAACTGCATTCCTGAATGGATTTCTAGAAGAAGAGTTGTATATGATGCAACCAGAAGGTTTTGTCAATCCAAAAGGTGCTAACAAAGTGTGCAGGCTCCAGCGATCCATTTATGGACTGGTTCAAGCCTCTCGGAGTTGGAATAAACATTTTGATAGTGTGATCAAAGCATATGGTTTTATACAGACTTTTGGAGAAGCATGTATTTACAAGAAAGTGAGTGGGAGCTCTGTAGCATTTCTAATACTATGTGGATGGCATATTGTTGATTGGAAATGATATAGAATTTCTGGATAGCATAAAAGGATACTTTAATAAGAGTTTTTCAATGAAAGACCTCGGTGAAGCTGCTTATATATTGGGCATCAAGATCTATAGAGATAGATCAAGATGCTTAATTGGACTTTCACAAAGCACATACCTTGATAAAGTTTTGAAAAAGTTCAAAATGGATCAAGCAAAGAATGGGTTCTTGCCTGTGTTACAAGGTGTGAAGTTGAGTCAAACTCAATGCCCGACCACTGCAGAAGATAGAGAGAAAATGAAAAATGTTCCATATGCTTCAACCATAGACTCTATCATGTATACAATGTTGTGTACCAGACCTGATGTGTGCCTTGCTATTAGTTTAGCAGGGTGGTACCAAAGTAATCCAGGAGTGGATCACTGGACAGCGGTCAAGAACATCCTCAAATACCTGAAAAGGACTAAGGATATGTTTCTCGTTTATGGAGGTGACAAAGAGCTCGTCGTAAATGGTTACGTCGATGCAAGCTTTGACACTGATCCGGACGATTCTAAATCGCAAACCGGATACGTGTTTATATTGAACGGTGGAGCTGTCAGTTGGTGCAGTTCTAAACAAAGCGTCGTGGTGGGATCTACGTGTGAAGCGGAGTACATAGCTGCTTCGGAAGCAGCAAATGAAGGAGTTTGGATGAAGAAGTTCATATCCGATCTAGGTGTCATACCTAGTGCATCGGGTCCAATGAAAATCTTTTGTGACAATACTAGTGCAATTGCCTTGGCAAAGGAATCTAGATTTCACAAGAGAACCAAGCACATCAAGAGACGCTTCAATTCCATCTGTGATCAAGTCCAGGTGGGAGACATAGAGATTTGCAAGATACATACGGATCTGAATGTTGCAGACCCGTTTACTAAGCCTCTCTCACGAGCAAAACATGATCAGCACCAAGAGTCCATGGGTCTTAGAATCATTACTGTGTAATCTAGATTATTGACTCTAGTGCAAGTGGGAGACTGAAGGAAATATGCCCTAGAGGCAATAATAAAGTTATTATTTATTTCCTTAATTCATGATAAATGTTTATTATTCATGCTAGAATTGTATTAACTGGAAACATAATACATGTGTGAATACATAGACAAACAGAGTGTCACTAGTATGCCTCTACTAAACTAGCTCGTTGATCAAAGATGGTTAAGTTTCCTGGTCATAGACATGAGTTGTCATTTGATAAATGAGATCACATCATTAGGAGAATGATGTGATTGACTTGACCCATTTCGTTAGCTTAGCACTTGATCGATTTAGTTTACTGCTATTGCTTTCTTCATGACTTATACATGTTCCTGTGACTATGAGATTATTCAACTCCCGATTACCAGAGGAACACTTTTTATGCTACCAAACGTCACAACATAACTGGGTGATTATAAAGGTGCTCTACTGGTGTCTCCAATGGTACTTGTCGAGTTGGCATAGATCGAGATTAGGATTTGTCACTCCGTGTTTCGGAGAGGTATCTCTGGATCCTCTCGGTAATACACATCACTATAAGCCTTGCAAGCAATGTGACTAATGAGTTAGTTGCGGGATGATGCATTACAGAACAAGTAAAGAGACTTGCCGGTAACGAGATTGAACTAGGTATTGAGATACCGACGATCGAATCTCGGGCAAGTAACATACCGATGACAAAGGGAACAACGTATGTTGTTATGCGATTTGATCGATAAAGATCTTCTAGATACGTAGGAGCCAATATGAGCATCCAGGTTCCGCTATTGGTTATTGACCAGAGACGTGTGTCGATCATGTCTACATAGTTCTCGAACCCGTAGGGTCTGCACGCTTAATGATCGATATTATGAGTTTATGTGTTTTGATGTACCGAAGGTAGATCGGAGTCTCGGATATGACCACGGACATGACGAGGAGTCTCGAAATGGTCGAGACATAAAGATCGATATATTGGATGACTATGTTTGAACTTCGGAAGGGTTCCGGGCAAGTTCGGACAAATACCGGAGTACCGGGGGGTTACCGGAACCCCTCGGGGAGTGTAATGGGCCTATTGGGCTTTAGTGGAGAAGAGGAGGGGCGGCAAGGGCAGGTCGTGCACCCCCTCCCCCTCTAGTCCGAATTGGACAAGGAGGGGGGGCGGCGCTCCCCCTTTCCTTCCCCCTCTCTCCTCCTTCCCTCTCTCCTACTCTTACTCTTGGAAGGGTTGGAGTCCTGCTCCCGGTGGGAGTAGGACTCCCCTTGGGGAGCGCCTAGGAGGGCCGGCCCCTCCCCCTCCTCCACTCCTTTATATACGGGGGAGGGGGCACCCCATAGACACACAAGTTGATCATTGATCTTTTAGCCGTGTGCGGTGCCCCCCTCCACCTTAATCCACATCGGTCATATCGCAGTGGTGCTTAGGCGAAGCCCTGCGTCGGTAGCTTCATCAACACCGTCATCATGCCGTCGTGCTGACGGAACTCTCCCTCGAAGCTCTACTGGATCGTGAGTTCGTGGGACGTCACCGAGCTGAACGTGTGCAGATCGCGGAGGTGCCGTACGTTCGGTACTAGGATCCGTCGATCGTGAAGACGTACAACTACATCAACGGCGTTGTCATAACGCTTCCGCTTACGGTCTACGAGGGTACGTAGACGACACTCTCCCCTCTTGTTGCTATGCATCATCATGATCTTGCGTGTGCGTAGGATTTTTTTTGAAATTACTGCGTTCCCCAACAAGAAAACCAACTAACGCCACTGCACAACCATTCCTCTGCATCAAGCCGTCGTTCATAGATTGCATCACGTCATCGAAGGCAACCACCGGATCTGAAGAGTGTCACCCTCGTAAAGACCTTTTGTTGATCATCGCAATTCGTAGTAGGCGCGCGCTACAAGCCTGAGTGGTCATTCAGACCAACACTGACAGCGGAGCACCTCACCGCCGACTACCACCTCGACGAAGAGAACCCAGCCCAGGCCATCAGCATATGGACCGACATGGCCGGATCTGGAGCATGAAAGGCAGATCGGACCGCTGGCCAAGAACCAGAGCACCGCAACACCCATGATCCCTGGCCCATCTCCATTGAAACATCCGTCGGCAGCGCCCAATGCCTAGCGCCAGAGCAGCCGTACCTGAGCCAAAGCCTTGGCTGCCTGGGAGTCCGAATCCAGATGGAAGGTGCCTCCATCTCCTTGCTGGACCATCGCCTACTCCCGCTCCCGCCCCCGCCAGTCTCCCCAGCCCTCGTCCTCGTCTTCATCTCCATGCCTATCCAAGCGAGCAGGTGCTGATGGTGGTTTTGATCTACCGTGCAGGAGGCGGCGGGCTCGGCTTGATGGTGGAAATAATAAATCGACGTTAAGGAGAAGTGATTCTGCTTCATTCCTATGTTGCTTCCTTTGATTCAGCTGCTCGGCCATGCTCGCTCTACCGCGGCGATGGATTCCACCGCCGCACACGACGTTTGAAGAGGAGGAGCTGCAAGAACTGACTACATCTACTACCTCGCGTCCCCGTTGACCTGCGAGAAGGTACCCCCTGCACCACTTGCCGCCCTTCTTCACATTGTCGCCTTTCTTGTTCGCCTTGGAACCGCCGTTACTGGACTTGACCGACTCAGCGTCGCTGTCCGTCATCGCAGATCGTAGATCGTCGAGGCTCTAGATACCAATTGTTGGTTTCGAAACCTTGCCCGTATTCCCCGGCAGCCAAAACACGTAGTGCAAGCTAGCTAGACGAACAAGCTAGCACACAGCTTAATCGATTCTGGCTGTACGTGCGTATACGAGGCTGGCTTGTACTTGTGTGTATAGCGACTCTCTCGGCGGAAACTTGCGATGGAGAATACTTGAACGAAACTGATTTTTGCGGTGCGTGACTTGCACCTTTTTAGGTTTTCTCATACGTATATAAAAGGATACAACGCTGCCGCGTCCAACACGTTGCCTACTCAGCAACCAACACGACGCAACTCGGACGCGTACAAACACTTGTCCGTTTTCTAGCCTAAACACTAGAACGACTCGGTACTAATACTCGTTGGACTAATACTTGACCAAACCTAATACTACAACTAGATTAACTTCTTACATTCACCACCTTAATCTTGTTGCTTTGTCTCCATTGCTTGCACTCCGACTTTCTTCCTCGTCTCGATGAACTTTTGTCGACCGAGGGACTTCGTGAGAATGTAGGCAAGCTGGTCGTTCGTGTTCACGTGCTGAACTTCGATCATCCCTTCCTCAATGCACTCCCGGATATGGTGGAACCGAGTATCTATGTGCTTGCTCCTCTCGTGATGAACCGGATTTTTGCACAATGAGATTGCAGCTTGGTTGTCAATCTTCAATGACACCTTCTGCACCTCCCGCTTTGCAAGATCAGCTAGGAGTCTTCTCAGCCACACTGCTTGACAAGCCGCCATGCTTGCCGCTATGTATTCTGCCTCGCATGAAGAAAGCGCAACCACCTTTTGCTTCTGAGAATTCCAGCTGATAGGATTTGGGCCAAGGTAGAATACCATGCCCGCTGTGCTTTTCCGGTCATCCACATCACCTGCCATGTTGCTATCTGAGTATCCGCGAAGGATCAATCCTTCCTTTCCCTTTCGGTACATGCAGCCAAGATTAATAGTGCCTTTCACATAGCGCAAGATTTGCTTGACCGCGCTCATGTGTTCAGTTGTCGGATTCTCCATGAAACGACTCACGATCCCGACTGAATAAGCCAAGTCAGGTCGGGTATGCACCAAATATCTTAGGCTGCCCACAACGCTTCGATACATTGTGGTGTCCACCGGCGGATTTGAGCTACGCTTGCTCAACTTGTGGCGTTGGTCCATTGGAGCTTGTGTCTCGTAGCAATCTGTCATGCCACACTTGTCCAATAACTTGACCGCATAAGCTGATTGACATAGGGAAATCTCTCCGAAGCTTTGCTTCACTTCGATGCCCAAGTAATAGCAGAGTAATCCCAGATCGCTCATGCTAAACTTCTTCTTCATTTGCGCCTTGAAACGTTCAATTTCTTGTGCGCTGTCTCCGGTGATAATCAGATCGTCGACATAAACTCCAACTAGCAGGTTTGAGCCTTTGGAGTTCTTTGTATAGACCGCATGCTCGAGGGGACATCTCTTGAACCCGAGCGAGATCAAACTTCGTTCTAACTTTGCGTTCCAAGCTCTTGGCACTTGCTTCAACCCGTAAAGTGCCTTCTTGAGCTTGTAAACTTTCCCTTCTTCGCCTTTCTTCTCGTAGCCGAGGGGTTGTTCCACGTACACTTCTTCTTTGAGGTCGCCATTGAGGAAAGCGGATTTCACATCCATATGATGAACCTTCCAATCCTCTTGTGCTGCCAAAGCTAGGAGCACTCTCACCGTCTCGATTCGAGCAACCGGTGCAAACACCTCCTCATAGTCAACTCCTTGACGTTGTACGTAGCCATTTGCGACGAGTCTTGCCTTGTGCTTCACAATGGCACCCTTCGTGTCCTTCTTCAACTTGTAAACCCACTTCAAACCTATGGCCTTTTGGTTCGGAGGTCGGGTTACCAAAGTCCACGTGCCATTGCTCTCGATCGCCTTCATTTCCTCATCCATGGCGTGCGTCCAACTTGAACTTTTGCTCGCCTCTACGAAGTTCGCCGGCTCCTCAACTCCGAGTAAACACAAATCGGAGTACTCGAGTGTAACTGACTTTGCGTACTTGTAGACTTTCTTGAGGGGCTTGTAGCAACGAGGCCCGGAAGAATCCGTTGTGGCTTGCGAAGGAGGCGACACAAATTGTGTCGGCGTCGATGCACTTGAGGAAGACGGTTGAGTCTCGAGCGTGGTAGATGCCGGGTCGTTGGCATCCGCGTCATTGGCGTAGTCGTCGTGATCGTGACCATCATCTTGATTGTCATCATCACTATGCGCCTTATTGTCGAGATCTCCGCCTGTGTCGTGCGCGTCATTGTCGCTATCACCTTGCGACCCATGCGCGTCATCGTCGGTGTCGGCACCATGGTGATCACTGCCATTGCGGTCACCTTGGTTGTGCGTCTTGCCAACCACCCGGATGTCTTCCCCTGCATCATCATCAGCTGGAAATTCAACTTTGAATATATTACCGTTTGGAGCATCATCGGCTGCTGCGCTCCAATTCCACGCTTGGTTTTCTTCAAACACAACATCGCGTGAAATCCGTAGACGCTTGGTTCGTGGATCGTAGAAGCGGTATGCCTTGGTGCCGGAACTCCTCTCGTATCTGATGAACACCATCTTGGTGCTACGATCGGCAAGCTTTGAGAGATGCGGCTCCACCGTCTTCACATGCGCCACACACCCAAACGTCCGTAGATGAGACACATTCGGCTTTCGTCCGTAAATTGCTTCATACGGAGTCTTGACAATCACCGCCTTCGTTGGAGCCCGACTGAGAAGATAGACCGCCGTCGAGACAGCTTCTCCCCAAAAAGTCCCCGGCAAGTTCTTGCTCTTGAGTAAACTTCTCGCCATGTCAACGACGGTTCGATTGCGCCTTTCAACAACCCCGTTCTGTTGTGGCGTATAAGGTGCCGTGAGGAACCTTTTTATGCCAATCTTCTCGCAGTAGTCGTTGAACTCGTTCGACGTAAACTCTCCGCCGCGATCTGTCCGTAGAGTGCGAACCTTCAGCTTGTGTTCCATCTCCGTTGCAGCCTTTAGCTTCTTGAACACTTCAAACGCCTCATCTTTAGATCGTAGGAGAATGACCCACATGTATCTCGAGTAGTCATCTACCACAAGGAAGAAGTACTTCTTTCCTCCGTGAGTTGCTGGGGTGATAGGGCCACATAGATCACCATGGAGCAGCTCGAGTGCATCACTTGCACGATAGGTAGACTGAGCAGGGAGCGGCCTGCGGTGCTGTTTTCCAACCAAGCACCCATCACATACTCGATCAACATGGTCGATAAACGGCATCCCAGATACCATCTCCATCTTCGACATCTTCTTCAAGGCATAGAAGTGAACGTGTCCAAATCTAGCATGCGATAACCATGAATCATCATCACTCTTGGCGAGCCAAGACTCCGGTTGAGATTGATCAAGGTTGAGGATATAGAGCCTGTTCTGCGTGCGATTCACACGCGCTAGCACGTTTCGGAGGTTGTCAAAGATCGTCATCACTCCGTTCTCGATATCCACCTTGCATCCATTCTTGTCAAGTTTTCCGACAGAGATGATGTTGTTTCGAAGCCGTGGGATGTAGTACACTCCGGTGAGTATGCGATGTTCTCCTGTGAGACCCTCAAAGAGGACAGAGCCTTGCCCGCAAATCTCCACATTTGAACCATCACCGACCTTGACCGAGCCTTGAACATCATATTCTAGCTCGAGGAACTTCTCCTTGCACCCCGTCATGTGGTTACTGGCACCCATGTCTAGATACCACGACACGTTCTAGCTTCCGGATAACTTTGGTGTTACTTTTTTTCTCATGAAGTAGCACCTTCCGGTTTGGTTTTGCAACCATCGTTTGGACGAGATCACAAACTTCGGCCATCAGAAGACCTGGACGTTCGTCTTCCTGCTTCACCAAATTTGCCTTGATCTCCCGCTTGTTAGGCTCCGGACAATCCTTTGCAAAGTGACCCATCTCGTTGCAGTTATAGCACTTGACCTCGGACATATCCAAGTTTCGTGGCTTCCGCTCTTTAGATCGGTCCGCCTTACCACGACCTTGTGGCTTGCCTTTTCCTTTGCCTTCTTTGGTTTGTCCGCCGCGCTTCGCGTTGCTTGAGCCTTCGCCAACGTTGCGCCTTCCTTTGCTACTTGGGGACTCCCAATCTGCGCGTGAGTACATGAGTTGGTCACCACCTCCTTCTTTGCCTTTCCGACAACCACGAGCATTCTCTTCCCATGTCCGCAAGCGTCCGATCGCCTCCGTTATGGTCATGTCGTCGATGTCGTAAAGCTGCTCGAGCGTGCCAATGATGTACGTGAATTTATCAGTCACCGAACTGAAAAACTTCTCCACAATCTCGGTCTCCTCGAGCTTTGCACCAAGCGCGCGGATCTCTCCCACCAATGTAGTCAGACGCATGGCATAGTCGTTCACCGATTCAGTTTCCTCCATCTGCAACTTGTGAAATTGGCGCTTCAGCACTTGTGCCCGAGCCTTGGTGACGCGATCTTCTCCGATCCTCATCTCTTTGAGTGCGTTCCATGCCTCTCTTGCTGTCTTGAACTCCGCCAATGTCATCAGCACGGAATCTGGTACAGACTGGGCTATGGCGGCCATGGCACCTTCGTCGCACTCCTTGTCGACGTCGTCGTCCGTGATGGCCTCCCACACTCAAAGGGTTCGGAGAATGATCTTCATCTTCACCGCACACACGCCGTAGTTGGCGTCGGTGAGCATCGGGTACTGGATGGGAATGTTGCGATGCGCCTGTACGTTGGCGCCGCCCGTTCCGTCACCACTTGTTGCTGACTTGCCGCCCTTCTTCACATTGTCGTCTTTCTTGTTCGCCTTGGAACCGCCGTTACTGGACTTGACCGACTCAGCGTCGCTGTCCGTTATCACAGATCGTAGATCGTCGAGGCTCTAGATACCAATTGTTGGTTTCGAAACCTTGCCCGTATTCCCCGGCAGCCAAAACACGTAGTGCAAGCTAGCTAGACGAACAAGCTAGCACAGAGCTTAATCGATTCTGGCCGTACGTGCGTATATGAGGCTGGCTTGTACGTGCGTGTATAGCGACTCTCTCGGCGGAAACTTGCGATGGAGAATACTTGAGCGAAACTGATTCTACAACTAGATTAACTTCTTACACTCCCACTTCTTGAATCCACTACACATCGTTACACTTCCTGTTCCTTGCACTAATCCAATGATTATCATAGCTTTGTAGCAGTAGGAAACTAGGAATCTGTATGACTCGAGAATGCACAACACTAATTGCAGGGCAATGAGCTATTTTTAGGAATTTCACATGGAACAGTTCAATTTCTGCATGATTTGGAGACAATTCTGATGTTTCAGATACATACATTTGATTTGAGCTTTTTAAGTTTGACATTGATCCAACTCGAGCAGGCATGCTTTACATTTATTACATATTAATCTGATCAAATCAGATTTCTGTTGTACCTTCGGATCATTTTTCTCTTAATTTCAGTTCAATACGTAAAGTACCTTTTGCCCTTGCGGGTCTACTGGATAAGTTGTAGACTGTGTATGGATAAGTAGGATATATGTCTGCTAGGTGCAAGTTTGTAATTTTGTTTTAATTGTAGGGACATGTAGGTCCTTTATTTGTATTTCGGGCTCTTGTGCTAATGTTCAGGGCAGTGGAAATGTTGTATAATAATCTGTACGTGGTTGAGACTAAGAACAGAACGGTGACATGTTTGTTTTTGGGCATTAATTTATCATGGGGTGGGGGTTGTAAAGGAATAAGGGAGGTTGGTATTCTTTTAATCTTTTTAATTCAACTCTACCAGAGTTATATGGAATGCTCTATTCCAAAGAGTTGCATGGAAATGTCCACTGTCCATACAAAATGAACTCAAGTTTTCTGCAAATATTGTATATTAACGAAAGATGCTTCTTATGTCATCCAAATGGTTTTACAGGTACACAACGGTGATGAGGTCAGAGCCTTGTTTAAGCAAGTGCAAGGAGAAGTTCCTGGATCGCCTATATTTATTATGAAGGTGGCATCTCAGGTGATATATGATGCACTGATAACAGTAATTATTTTTTGTTGTATCTTTGTGTTACTCATGTTCAGTATTCAGGGAGTGCTTCTTCTGTACTGATAGAGTTTTATTTATCTACAATCTTGCCTTTCTGTTCTTTCTTTGTAGAGCCAACATCTAGAGGTTCACTTGCTATGTAACAAGCATGACAACGTGGCAGCACTGCACAGTCGAGACTGTAGTGTTCAAAGAAGGCACCAAAAGGTTAGTTATTCTCCTGAAACATTGTGTTGTTCAATATCAGTTTTGTTGGATTAGTCTGAGCCAAACATTTGTGTAATGAGTATTGGTAGAAGTTCTACAGCTTCAGGGAATTACAACTTCATTGGAAGATGTAGCAATAATATACTGTTTAGCAAAGTGCAAAATGTTGCACGAGCTACACAAAATTGAAGTCTTAGGATTTTCTCCAATGGAATCATTTATTTCTGTCAGTTATACTTAAACTGTACTAAATAGTTGAGTGTTGCATTTCGAATTCAAGAACAAACTTTTTCTTCCTGTACTGATATATGTGTCGGGACGTCGGCCTCTCTCTCCCTGAGCTAGTGCGCCGCCGAACGGCAGGACCCATCCATTCGGTTTCGATATGATCGGGGGCTTCCTTATCCTTTGGCTTACGATTCAAGGTGTGCTCGTGCGTGCGCACGATTTCGTCTTGGTTCCTGGCGAGCGACTGAGATCTACTCTGCTCTGCTCGGTGCCGGAAAACTCGAGGTTTCAATCGAGGTCGGTTCGTTCGTTCCATAGAAGCTGATTCAGTTGAGCCCTTATACTGCTGCTGCGGCTTCCAATAATTGATGCGTAACAGTCCTGAGATACACATAATGATGCTCCTAAATGCAATCAACTAGTAGCTAGCTAAGTTAAGGTTTGGTCTTCCAAATGGATACTAGCACCACCAAACATTAGGGATTCACTTTAGCTATATCACCCTTAGTATATTCTCTGCTTAGCTTTTGCACCTCTTCATCTCAAACATGCTAATTCCGTTTATGTCTCGCATTCTTTCTCTTTTCTTTGGGACATGGGTATCTATGTTAGTATTTTTTATCATTATCTGAATCTTGGTAGGCTGATGGTTGATTTTATACTCCCTTCTGTATATAGTCCCTTTTGCAATCTGAGTTTATTTTTTCATATGTGTTAATCAAATTCGGCCTCTGGGTGACAGGATTAGCCGATTTAAAGCATTCTCTGCGCAAACATTAGTCGCTGCTATCCAAAAACCTGTAGAACTAGCTTGCTGTGTAATTGTTTTAACTCACATATATAAGGGGTAAATAAGCACGAATCGAAAAGGAACACCTAAGCTTTCTTTAGTTTTGCTCATTTTTTCATTAGTAGACATAATTACATAAGTTTGCCTCTACCACTACTAATATCAGTGATGAAATTTAGCTGCTTTTTAGTTATAGGCTGAAAATGATGCTGAAGTTCTTAACATTCTGTTTGATTGGATTTTCTTCTTGATGTGCAGCTGAACTAGGGAAGGATGCCAAAGTTACATGTACACAACCCTTATTCTGCTAACCATGGCTCTCTTTTGGAGATCGCTCGCGGAAGTTGTTTGCCTTTGGTTACCCCAAGGGGTTCACAGGCCGTAGCTCCTCCTTCCCCAACCCCACTTTGTCTCCCATGTGATTTGCCTGTTCCTGATCTTGGTGGCTGCCATGTCTCCAATTTTCATTGGGCAGGGCTACTAAAGTAAAGGAGCAAACTGGAAATTCCACCTGCATATTTTAGGTAGTTATGTCATGTTTTTTAAACCCTTCGTGTGCATATGGTAGGCATGAACTTGTCCCTGCAGCTCATGATAAGAGTAGGACCTTAAATTTGCCGGAATGAGTTCTTATTTTGATTATCTATGAAGTCTTGTTTTGATTATCTTTCACTTTATTACTGTAAGATAATAAATCTGGGAAGCTAAAGCTTAAGAACTTGCAGAATGAGTTTGCCTTCTTTTTCACTCTATATATTGAATTATTTGGTCGTTTTATACTAAGATCTTGCCCATGTCACTGAACTACTTGATTTTGTAGGGTTCTTGCAGATCATGCTGGTCACTCCGGGGCGTTGGAGTGGGCCAACTTCCTGACGACAGGCAAGATTGAGCCGATCGGCTGCTCGGCGGCAACCATGAGGTGAGGCGTGGTGCCAGCTGCAGCGGGTGCAGGAAGCAACAACATATAAAGATGGGCGCCGAGGTACACCGTTCACTCCCTCTAAAGGAAGAATCGATGTAGTAGCTAGCATTCAGTTTTAGATGCTATGTATTTCTGTTTTTTTTTTGGCAGTAGAGAGCTATGTATCTCGTAGTAGTACCGTTTGACGCTCTGGTTATCATTTTAACTGTTGGACGTGCTTCTAATCCACTCTGTAAGAATGTGACCTCTATGTTAATATAGACCTACCACTAAACGGTTTGCTGCTGCACCTCTGTTAATTGTGTTCTTTTTTGAACAACTAGTGTCCATCTTCGTTTCATACGCACATTCACAAATAAAACAACTGGATTGGTGTGCAAAGGACCATAGAGGAGGCGTGCCCAGGGCGCGCCCCTGCCACTAGTATCATACATATATAGCTCCCAGCTAAATACTCCTAGAGAAACCAGCAGCTGAAGTCTTGAACAACAGCATACCACAGTAGGGGTAGTCGTAGAGGATGCAAACACCACACCATCAGCCATGATTATGTTAGTTCGCACTCTCCAGCTACTAGTAAGCTTGCACGTGCAATGCACGTCAAACGTTGACCAATAAAATTCACACCACTATAAAAATAAGAAATTCCAGAAAAATGAATTAAATTGATAAACAATGTTGTGATGTCACTAAAGCTGTTTTCCAAAAGTGAGACATCATTGTGGTCATGTTGTTGCATATATGTTGTTAATCTGTTTGGTGTTTTGATAGGTTCTAAAGGAATAAGAAAGCTAGTTATTATTATTGTGTTCAGTATGTCGATATGCATCCCTGCAATTGATCTTAATTTCATTGTATAAGCAATGGATAACTAAAATCTGAGAAAAAAGATTAAGGGATAGTTAGATCAACGGATAGTTCATAGATGAGGCTGCTAACCAAATGCTTATGTAAACCTGTAAATGGCCTTGATAAGGTATAATAAAAGTTCCCGCACTCAATTACACGTTGCGGATACACATAACTCACACTTGAATGACCGCTAAAATGAGAAACAAACATCTCACATAAAAATATCAGTAGCACACCCCTCATGTGCCCATACCCGCACACCAGTAATAAGGGCCTATGCAAACCTGGGACTTGGGAAAAATTCCACAATTTAGCTTCACACTTCCCGATAAGAAAAATGAAAACAGCGAAGAAACTGACTCCAATGCCGAAACTATTCCTGGGTCAATACAAAAAGGAAGAAAAGACTTGGGAAAAACATTAGTGTCGCAAAAGGAGATGTGGAAACAGTGGCACACCTTTTCTGTCACACTTCAGTGTGTAACGAACTGCTTCTGATAAAAAATTGTCAATCCCTTGCCATGAATCCCCGACTTGACCCACGCAGTATTTCTCTCCCTGTGAGCAAAAAAAGAAAAGACAATTGTCCATGTGTCGCTACAGGGAAAAAACACAATTGATTTGTATTTTCTATCAGGATATTGCTTTTAAAACAACGGCAAGACATGCTAAATGCTTACCTTTTTTTATCAAGTAAATCAATTGTACAACAAAAAATGTATGCACTTCCCCTCTTCTGCCAAAACTGCCGTAAATGTGTGATGCATCACCCCAAAATTGAAACAAAAAACAACATCATTTTTTTTACTCATATAAATGCAGTGTAAATCTTAAACAACCAGTGATTCGAAATGGCCATTAACATTTGGTTAAATACAAGTTTTTCCTACAGGTGTTTGTTGTACTAATAACTATTGATGACGCAGTGAACTAATACACAAATTCTGAATAGACAGAGTTATTTCTGGTCCATTCACATCTCACACATTGATCCATAGTTAGCGTACACGTGCAATGCATATAGTTTTTATAAGAAGAAAAATACATGTTCATCCTACTTAATAGGTAAAAATAAGCAAAAAAAATTAATTCTAGTGATGCACTACTAATAAATATTACAAAATCAATAGTTGATAATAATGTGCTTAAATGACCGTCTAAAACATGAGGCTCCTCATGTCAGGACTATATATTTTGCTTATCTCAGTTCATAGTTAACATGTAACCTAAGAGCTAGGAAGGGAAGTGAAAAGATGCGGTCGGTTCATAGTCCATACCAATAAAACAAAGCAACTGCAGGTTCTCACAGCTCTTCTCCACTACGAACCTCAAATCATATACCTGAATCTTGCTGCCCTACTTATGCAGAATGCCGATTATACAAATAAAAGTGAGAAAACACGCAAATAAGTGCATATAGTAATCACACTACAGGAAAATAAGATTCCACACTAACAGACCTTAGGTGTGGGAATAGATTGAATGCATAGTATAAACATCAAGTGTACGATCTCAGCGGGAGAAACCAAAACTCCACTGGAAATCTAAGAGTCTCAAGTACAAAAAGAATACATACCATCCCTGTCGTGGTCGCATAGAATGAATATCTGCTTCAAAACCCTCACACCGCAGATGGTAGAAGACCTTCTGCACCTGTGGTTCCTAAACAATCTGTTATAGTAAACCTACTCTACTCGAGCATAGTATCTAGAACTCTAACGAACAATCAAAAATACAAAAAATATGCGCTCTTGGAATATTACGTGGGGCTGAGCAACTACGCGAATATTTTAAGCATTCCAGTGTCATTGTGAACACTCAACGATTTGACATAATAAAGTGTTACCAATGTAAATTGATACAATGGGGGTCTTTTTGATCTCGGTCTGGCGAAGCGCAGAGCACAGAAATCTCAATGCAGGTCACGATCCCATGGAACGACTGCATGATGGGTGCCATCGTCTTCTCAAGCATGTTCTGTTGGTCGTCCCTTAGGTCTGGCTTGCACCGCAATCACAGACGCCTTCAACTCTAATAACAGAATCATTGGACAGCACAGATCGAGACCGGCAACCCTGGGAATCATCAACCAAGCCCGGACCAAACCTGCAACAACCACAAAAAACCATGACGACGGGGTCAGCACCGGCGCAAACACCAAATCAATCTGCAAAGGAAACAGGGGCGGAGCTAAGATCCAATCATTCTCCATTAAATAATACGTAGATTAGATTGCTAATTGCTGGATCAAATTTCATGTCCTGATTCAAAGGCTTTGCCCAGGCTCATCGAAGGGCAACCTCACCTCATCCAGAGATCAGGCTGGCCCTTAGGGATGGAGCGCTAGAGCCGGTCCATCAGCGCGCACACGCACTGGATCTACGCCACGCGCCTCCCTCCACACCCGTCAGCTCCCGCCGGGTCCGCCGCGCCGACGAGCGGCACCGAGGCGAGCCGCTCGACGTGGGCCGAGAGCAGCAGCCTCCGTGCGCTCCAATACATCTCCGACAGCTTCACTACGCCCCGTCCCCGCTGGCCCCGCCGGAGAAATCCATCGCCGCGGAGGTCGAGATCGATGAATCCTCCTCCTCCTCTAGGTTGTTTCGGTGATGAAGGGCAGTTTCTTTTATTTTCTGTTGCCGTGCGTGATTGCAGGGGTTGCCTGCGTGGGGCGTGGAGTTTGTTACTTTCCTCTGCGGTGGACTATGTTCAGTCAACCTAAATTGTTAAGTGCACACAAGGAATGGATTATTAGATTAAGTTTAGGGTCCTGATAACTGCCACACGTGTGGTGTATCGAGTAGTTGTGCCACACGCCTCATGTAGCATGGACAGCAACCAGCCCACACACCTATGTGTGGGCAAAACAACTAATGTTCGTACACATCTTTTTTTCCTCCCGAACCCTCTCACACGCGTGCGTGTGGGCGAAATTGGTAACGCACATAAGTATGTCAGGCCTCGTACCCTTCTGGTCCCGCACGCGACACGTGACGCCCATCGCGCGCCCGCAGTTGTCATGGTCCTGACCCTCGTCCATGTTCGTTTAACTGCAGTTGCCATGTCGCTGAACTACGGTTGCCATGTCGGACAACTGCAGTTGCCATGTATGGTCTGATCTAATGTAGTTGCCATGATTTCATAACTTTAGGAGTTGCCACATACTAACACTAGGCAGTTGAGAGAGTTGCCATGTGCTCACAAACATGCTAGGGCAATTGTCATGTAAAAAGGAAGAGTTGTCATCTGCTAACGTGCACGTTAGGGCAGTTGCCATGTACGTGCACATTGGGGCAGTTGCCATGTACCATGCAAAAACACATGGCAACTCGGTAAAAGAGAGTTGCCATCTGCTTACGTGCACACTAGGCAGTTGCCATGTACCCTGCAAAAACACATGGCAACTCGGGTAAAAAAAGAGAGTTGCCACCTGCTTATAAAGCACACTAGGGGCAATTGTCATGTGCGCTGCAAAAACACATGGCAACTAGCAGCTGGGGTGTGAGAGAGAAGACGGGCGTGTGGGCTAGATGGCAAATGCCCACACACCAACCCTTATGCGTGACTGAAAACTGGTATGTGGATGAACTGCTAAACGCCCACACACCGGCCCCTCCGTGTGATAAAACGGATGTGTGGGCGAACTATGTCACACACCACACACACGCCTTGTCCTACGTGGCACAAAAAATCAGCCAGATTGTGCCAAGATTCGTGCATATAGTACTGGACGGTGATGGATGCGTGTGGTCGAGATGGTCAACGCCCACACGTGTGGGCGTTAACATTTCCGTAAGTTTAACCGTTAGATTGAGTTTAGCGGGTCTAATCCTGTGGTGATAATGAGTTCGTGTCCATTTATGGGGTGTGTTTAGGGATTAAGTTTGCTCTTTTATAAGTAGTATAGATGCACTGTTTTGAAGACTTCACATGCTATCACTTCGAACTTTTTTACTCTCCACCTTAGTGTTTCTTGACTTTCCACATTTGTTTGTAAATAATCTCAATCATCAATCCATCTAGCATTCATATTAACAAGAACACAAGGATCAGAGATCTCGTTGTTATCAGAAACTATACTATTTCCCCATCTCCATACAGTTCAAAAACTGCAGAGACCACCACCATCGTAAGACGTTTCTCAGGTTTGTTCAATTTTGTAATCCATCCATTAAACAGGCCCGGGAAATATCAGGAAAACCCAACAAATTGAAAGCACATTTCAAAATATTCGAAAGCATTCTAGAGAGAGCAACGCATGAAGAGATGATCAATAGATTCATCTTTGCTACAAAAAGGACAATGTTTGCTATCATTTTGTTGACCTGCTGACTGTAGAACAATTGTTTTACGGTATTTTAATTATTAAATCAAAAAGTATATACAACAGGCCTCCAAATGAGGTCAACCTGCCAGTTTTAGGAATCATCAAAAAATTAAAATAAACTATCTGTACAGAGCTGAGTCTTGGTGGCCTTGCAAAACTTTAGCTCTATACCTAGCCCTGGTAAGCCCTTCTCTCATGTAATATTTTCAACATTGAATGTGAGCCGCAACTCGTCTAAAGATCTTGTCATTACGCACACACCAAATGCTGCAGCAGCTTGCTAGGATGATGTCTAGCACTACTGCAGGATGCTGCTAACACGACACTGCAATCAGAGACCCTTCGACGAAACTGTGTGCGATGCATTAATCGTAAAAGGTGGTGTAAGAAATCTGTCCAAAATGGTACAAACTGTTTACGATGGCAGAGAAATCAAACACGATTCAGATTAGAGTTGCGTGTGCGATACGTTGCATACAGTTGGTCCATATGAACTGTTTGCGATGAGCATAACAATAGGAACGGTCATCCAGATGAAGGTGTGTGTTCACTCGGATGAACTGTTTGCGATTAGGTAACACAACAGAAACGGTCAGCCAGATTAAGGTGTGTACGATATACGACAATACAGTTCACTCAGATGAACTGTTTGTGATGAGCCAAGACAATAGAAAATGGTTCAACTTAACAAGATATATGTGATACACGACTAACATGTCCATAATCAGGAATGTGTGCAAATACCGATAATAACACAGACGGTTGCTACTAATAAGCCATGTGTGTTGTGGGCAAATGTTTGCTGGTATATAATTGTCAACGATTGATGAAATCATCACTGACAGGTTCCCTAGTTTACTCCATGTGTGACGTGATTTGCTCTGTCTACAGAAGAGCAACATATATAACCAAAATAAACATCCAATTACATAAGTAACTATACAAAACATTTGCACATACCTCAATAAACAATTATATGCATTCTAAACTAGGAGAATTGGTCATCTAATCATCTACTTCTTATGACGCTGCTGCCACGGCTCTGTGACTTGATCCCTCGTCCGGCGCAGGACGAAGGCACTTCATCATGTCAACGATCCGCCTGTACATCTCGTAGCTTGTATATGCCACTAGTAGAAAACAAACCTTTCGTCCGCCCCTTTAGTCCCGGTTTGATTACGGCCCGAGAGTAATGTGACCATTAGTCCCGGTTCGAACGGCTAGGAGCGGAGAGGGGCACGGGCATCATTAGTCCCGGTTCATTTGTGACATATAGTCCCGGTTAGTGATACCAATCGGTTCTAAAGAGGTGGTGGCAGGTTGGCGTCAGGCTAGGGCCCCCACGAGCCCCTTTAGTCCTGGTTTGTCTCACCTACCGGGACTAAAGTGGACCTTTAGTCCCGGTTGATTATACAAACCGGGACTAAAGATGTCCCTATATAAACTCCTACTTCTTCCAGCCCGAACCCAAGCTCTCCTTTCTCCTTTCTCTCCTCTGTTCTCTTAACTTTGCTCGAGCTCATCCTCCATTTTTGCCGATTTGTTAAGAGATTTGAAGACACCCCATCTATCCAAGTGTTCACAAAGGTTAGCAACTTTGTCCTTTCATCCCTCATTCTTAGATTAGCTCGTGCAATAATGTATAAGTATAGTAATTTGTGGGTTTTAGTTTGGGAGTAATTATGTGGAAGTTTATTTGATTTATATGTAATTTGAGCTCAAATTAACTTATTAGTTTGCATATGTGTAGGTGTGGTTTACTTAGTGCTTTCCCGTCCCTGCCCTAACCACCGTCGATCGCCCGCACCGTCCTGTCGCCGAATCACCTTGGTGAGCCTCTTGTTCTTATCCTTTTTATAAAAAAAATCATGTTTGTATGATTCAGATAGTTACTTGTATAATTTTCTTACCTTTATGGTTGTTTGTTATACAGAGTGGCATGGTTTTAATATCCGTCCCCGCCGGCACCACCCCGGCGCGCGTCCCTGGCCGTGTACTTGACGTGTTCTTCATCCAGTCTCTCCTCCCAGGTAATGTGCCAGGTGATCTTGTCCTTCTTGCTCTCATCCTTCATCTTCATGTAGTAGGGATCGATGATGGCCGAGGCGAGGTCAACCAGGGAGTCCTGATTGTTCTTCGTGCTGCCACAGACCGTGTGGTGGTCATAGATGTCGACAAGATTCCGGCAGGGCAAAGCCCGAAATCTTGAGCACTTTTAGATCGTTGTTGGTGTCCATCGTAGCGACATTGTAGTCGAGGTTATTGATGAACCTGGCGAATTGCTCGCAAGGCCTTGTGGCCAGGTGGTAGTGGTAGACGAGGACGTCATGGTGCACACACAACTGGGCGACGACAACCTTCTGATCGCACCCGGCACGACCGTCAGTGAACTCGAGGTCGAAGCCAACCACTTGGTACTTGTCCTTAGCAAGCAACTGCCCCATAGTGTCGATGGAATGGATTGTTCTATACACCATCGAAGGTCCTTCCCCCTCACGTAGGTGTCCACTAGGTGAGGCGTGGTGAACTGCCGCCCGTTGTCGTCGTCAGCCGTTGGGAGCGCCATTGGAGCCACGGGGAGTGCCATTCGATCCGCTGGATATCCTCTCTGTATGTGTCGTCATGGGTGTGCTTATTTTGTCGTGGGGCACGAGAGATTAAGGTAAATGGCCGGAATAAATGGGGGCCAGACAGTTTGGATTTTCGGCATGTCCGAATAGCAGTTTTTATAGCGAGTAATTGCATCGTGGCGCCGCACCCGGCGCAACTGGATGCATAATAGCGACACGAATGTACGTGATCATGCACCGGACCCAAATGCTGGCAGTGAGCACGGAGAGACATGGGCAGAGCACGGAGAGGGATACGAGCAGAGCGCGCCGCGGCCGCCTCAACCGCGAGCAACCACACACATAGAGCAGTTGAACATGCAGATAATGGTCGTCTACAAGCCGGGCGGCAGTTGCGAACCGGCGGCATGATGTGAAACTACGCCGCATTACACATCACAAGGTGGGCGAACAATCGTTCGCAACGCTGCATAGAGAGCGGCCCTGTGCTAGGTAATTAAATCGCAAACGTTTTTTATTAGACGTATGTGTATGTGTCATTTTGTCCTCCTCTCGCATGTTTTGTTAATGCACTGCCGCAAGGCTTCGAGCGCAAGCATGCGCACCACACATGTGTTCTTTTGGCCAAACGATGGCTCGAAGAGGCGCCAATAATTGTCGGTGAGCCCATTCGCGCGCAACCACGCAACTTCCCGTGCACAGCCGCACAAGCTTCCCGCCCGACTCGGCAAAATCCCCCAAAACCCCTATGCTTACCGGTCTACTATATAAATCATCACGACTGGTGAGTCATGCTTCGCATTTTCCCCTTCCTCCCTATAGCTTATCTTGTCTGCTTCTCCCACAATCGTCAATGGCATCGGTCCATCGTTGTCGCTTAGCCACTCCACCGTCATCAGAGGACAACTCTAGCTGAGAGGCTACACTGCAGCGGCGGCGCAGTCCCCGGCGTCATGTATTGCATGTGGTGTCCCTGTTGGGTGTGCGCGAAACAACCACCACACGCTTCGCCGCCGCTACCCATCGGTAGTTGTTGCCCGCCATCGTTGCCGCCACCCCACCATCTGTCGCCGTGGCCACCACACCATCGTCGAAAGCCAGGGCCATCGCTCGCTCCGCCACCGAGGCCCGATGGCAGGAGGTGCCCGTCATGGCCGCCACCCCAATGTCAGCCGTCGTGCCATCATCCGCTCCACCGCCGCGGCCCGAAGGCAGGAGGTGGCTGTCGTGGCCGCCAACCCACCGTCGACCATCGAGGTTATCACCCGCTCTGCCACCGCCGCCGAAAGGCGGGAGGTGGAGGTGGAGTCCCACATGTGCTTCAACGACCTTGCGTGCTACATCGAGTTCCTATTGGAGGAGGAGGAGCGCTGATCAAGCACGCAAAGAGTCTTACCGCCGTCGTGGCTGCCACACAAGCCATCGCCGAGGCGCGAAATGCGGTGATCTATGAGGAGTCCCACCGCTTCATGAGGGACCATCTGGAGTGGCAGAGGGCGTTCGAGGTGGACGTCGCTAAAGGTGTAGCAGCGACATGCATTGGATTCCATTTCTTCAGCTCGTCGGCAGGCTCCTCCTCCTTTGCCTCTTACTAAGCACGCTTGGCATAATAGAGGCTGTTGTAAGTAGTACAAAGCCCCTTTGTAGTAGTAGTAGTAGTACTCATGGGCTATTTTTTCAGTTCATCTGACTATAGATATGGTTGAGCTATACTACGTACTTAAAATTAGCTAGTATATATAGCTGAATTAACTATTTCAGTACGTGGTAGGCAACAATTAGGGAAAAGTTTGTTCGGTTCAGCTGTCGAGTTGAACTATTTATATAAAGAACGACTGCTTAACTATGAATGAAATCTATGATTACTAAATTTCAGTTGCAAAATTAGATAGTGCTAGTGATTCTTAGCTGCAAATTTTGACAACTGGCAGTGTTACAAGGTTGACGAATGGTAGTGTTACTAGATAGACAAATGCAATGTTTCCAGTTTGACAAATGGCAATATACCCAATATGACAGATGCAAATTTTACCAAATTGTCTATATATGGTTGCACACAGGTCATCATAAAAAATCGTTTGTGATGAAGGGATGTACAAATCCTGTGCGCCAGATTTTCTCTTGGCTTAGTGGCGAAGGAACCATAGCTCCTACTTTGCATATGGTGTTCAATCTGAACTATTTACGATTAAGAGATGCACAAATCCCACATGGTAAATTTTCTCATGGCTTGCTTGGGAAGGACCATAACTCTCTCTTTGCATAGAGTGTTATATCTTAAATGTCTGCGGTAAAGAGATGCACAAATCCCGTGCGGCAAATTTTTCCTTGGCTTGCTAAGGAAGGACCATAGCTCTCGCTTTGCATACAGGTGTTCTATCTAAAACGTTTGCGATGAGTGTTTTAAATCCAAAAAACATTGATGTTTTTTTTAAATTCCTTTGATAAGTCTATACATTCAAAGAGAAAAATCCAAGTCTGTTCAAACCATAGGTTTCACAGTCACACTGTGACTTTACATTCATACGATCGAGATACAATATTAAACCCAAAACTAATTACGGTGGCGCCGGCGGCAGCATGATGCGCTGGTGTTGTTGTTGTCGTCCTCCGGGACGCCGTTGTTCAAGTCTTAAAACCAGCCCAAAATGTTCTTGACTTGGAAATCAAAGACCTTATCGTCGTGCGATCAACGGGTGGGGCGCGGGAGGACGGTGACTCGCGGCGCTGCGAGTAGCGCTCGACGGTGACATCCCATGACGCTAAGGGGGACACAATGGGTGCAGGCGCACACACGAGCACATGCGCGGTGGGTGCATGCAAATGCACGGGGCCGGTGCCGCGGTGTGTGCAGGGGCGCGCACGGGCACAAGCGGAGGCACTAGCACCAGCATGTACACAAGCTCACACGGGTCCACGGGGACCTCGCTGACGCCCGCGGCTTCCAGCGTTGTGATGGTGCTCGGAGGCCAGGCCGTCAATGCCACGGGGATGATCGCTGGCGCGGGCATGAGGATGGGAGATGGGATGGGCGCGGGGGAAGCATCCGTCGTGGCTAGCTCGTTCAGGGCCATGTCCATTAGGCCCCATTCCTCATTATTTTCTATCTCCTTCGGCTTGGAGTCGACTTCACCAAACTGGAAGGCTAGTGGGAGATGATCCTTCTGCGCCATGGCGTTGGTGGAGGTTTGCAAGAGGAGAATGGGAGGCGAAGAGTAAGGCCTCCTGTATTAAACGGTGGCTCGGGCTCCACTAATGGAGAGGTTGGGAGCGAGGCGGGCGGTGATGGAAGTCAAAGGGCTTGCTTCCCAGTGAGCCTACGCAGCGTACAACTCGCACGCTTCCCGATGAGCCTGCACACCGAAGGACTACTTGCACGCCTCCCGTCTACTCAAGCAGCTGCCTGCACGTCACCTCCTAGCCAATAAAAGGGTGACTCATGGCGTTAAGTGAATGGTTAGCAAAACGCCAATGATTTAAATATCCAAACGTTTGAGATGATAACTGGCAGCTATTTGTTTCAAAATGTCTTTCTTGGATGTTAATTCGTGCACCTTCTCTCAAATTCGACACAAAAAATACCACAACATATTGGTGCCATTTCATGATAGCATGCCAAGTTTTATGAATTTTAGACGAGTTTTGGATTTACAGGAATTAAAAGACCAAGTTTCTTAATGTTTGCATCCGAGCTACAAAGCCGAGGTGTTTTAAATTCATTCTCATTTCTTGCATGGGACCTAAACATGCACATAAGGACACATGCATGATTTTTCTACCCATTTTGGTGCACTCGAGCATGTGCATGCAGTTCGAATTTGAATTATGCACATAAAATTCCTAGAAAACTCAGTTAATTTATAAAAACGTGCAAACAAACCCCGAATAATTTCAAATTTTAACATGACAAAAAATTCAGGTCGAGAAGAGGCGACGAATGTGGTTTCGTCCACAAAGATGAAACGTTCCCTACCGAAACCATGAGGGCTTCTTGTGAGAAGCTATGGTTTGTGAGAAGGCTATACCAAAACCTACCCCAAATAGAACAAAAGAATTATCACAACATATTGGTGCTATTTCATGATACTATGCCAAGTTTCATGAATTTCAAACGATTTTTGGATTTAGTAGAATTTAAAAATCAAGTATCTCAATGTTTTTGGCCGAGCCACGATGTCGAGGTGTTTGAAATTCATTCTTATTTCTTGCATGGGACCTAATCATGCACCCAAGGACACATATATGATTTTTCAACCCATTTTGGTGTGCTGGAGCATGTGCCTATAGTTCAAATTTGAATTATGCACATACCTAGAAAACTTAGTTAATGTATAAAAATATCCAAACGAACCCAAAATAATTCCAAAATATACCACGACACTCCTATTGGTCTATGTTGGCTTTACAAAAGATTCAAGGGAAGAATCGACAAAGAATGTCGTTTCGTCCACAAAGGTGACACGTTTCCTACCAGAATGTAACATCCCAAATTTCAATTTGGATGTTATACATCATTCATATGCATCCATAATTTATTGCATTTTGTTGCTTTGATTTAGTTGCATTTTGATCCAAGAGGTCTTAAGAAACCAAAGGACCAATTTGAGAGAGTTGGAGGTTTCACAAAAATCCAATTTTGATTTATCAAAATTTGGTAAATTGGATCAAATAGTTTTTCAAAAAAAAATTCGAAATATTTTAAAATAAAGAGAGAAGATAATATGACTTCTTTAAAATCAGTAGAGAAATATTGGAAATTGAATTTTGAATTTTGGAGAGTTTATTTGATTTTATTCGCCAGTTTATTTATTTGTTAGCTGAGTAATTAGCACTATAATACTTGTTTTTAGTTTAGGCATTTAGGCCCAGAAAAATGTTCACGAGGTGACTAATAAGGCCATATAGCTACGTGAATTTTTCTAAAAATTTTAGGATATTATTTATATTTTATTTTGTGTATTTTTGTCTCCGGAAAACTAGTTTTTTTTAAAACAGTTCCTCCGAACTGGGCCGGCCCAACTCAGCGCTAGGCCGCGACCCAACACACCCCACGCCCGCGCTGACTCCTGGAAAGAGTCCCGTCGCCTGTGGCCCCTGTGACCGGAGTCCGGTCCAGACTCTGACTCCGCACTGTCGCCCACTTGCCCCTTCTCCAAGCCGACCTTGCCTTCCCTCCCCTCCCCTCCTTAAATACCCCGCCACCGATCCCTTCTCTCCCCACCACCGAACCCGCCGCTGCAACCGCCACCGCCGCCACCGTTGCACGCCGCCGTAGCCCGGAGCCGTGCTACCGAGCCGCGCCCTAGCCACCGGAGCCCCCGCCGCGGGAGCCCCGCCTCGCCCAAAGTAGCCGCCTCACCGGCCGCCGCCGCCGCCGACCCGCCGCCTTCGCTGACGAACCCCGAACAGTACAAAACCGATCGAACCGCCGATTTTCTTTCGTTTTTTCGGTTTATCATTTTAGATCGTTTTATTTTATTAGTTAGTTTATTTAGCGAACCGTTCGTTAGTTTAGTTTCTGTAACAAACTAATTCATTAGATTAGGTTCTATAGCGAACGTTCGTTCGATAGGATTTTTCTTTTTATTTTAGTTTTCAGCAAGGGACCTATCTGCTAATATTTTTTCGCAGATTAGCCCCTGATCTTTAAATCTTAGTAACTTTTAACTCGTTTGACCAAATTCAACGAAACCAACACCTAAATCTTCAGAGCGATCTCATCTATCCAATAAACCAACATGTTTTTGACAATTTAAAATTTGAGTTTAGTTCAAATAAGAATTTGATCCCGTTTTGTTCGTATCTTGAGTTACGTAGCTCCGTTTGTGTTGATTCTTTTTGCAAATCGTAGCTAATCACATGTACCTACTGTTAAGATATAATCCACATAAATATAATGCTATTAAAATTTGTTTTCTGTTTAGATTAGTTATTTGCTTGTTTTTGAGTTCTTTGGACCTTTTTCTTTGATTTCTCTTTGCATCGTTTGCTTGATTGCTTATGTATGCTATTGTTTGTCTACGCTAAATTTTCCGGAGTGCGAAGCTTGTTATTACGAATCTATAGAGTTTTCCGATCGTCAGCAAGGCAAGTTACACTTTGATCATACTGTTCAATACCCAATTTTTACTATGCGTTAGTTTTTCCCCTCAAATATTTGCATGAGTAGGATTTGGGAACATGTGGTTTGGTTGTAGTATTGAGGTAGGAACCTATTAACTTTGATCACCCCGGGAATATGTGTTATGCTCATATATTGCTTAGCAATGCTCGTAGACGGGGATTGGTTCGAGATATTCATGGAAGATGTGAGAGATAATAATTTTGGACAACATTAAGGTGGCAACTTTAATACACATATGGGTGGATTTGTTGGGGCACCTGGAGAAATCAGTGCTTGCCCATGGGAGCCCTGGAGTACCCGTATGATTTTCCCTCGGTTCGCCACCCAGGCTCAAAGGGATTATCGGTGTACAAAAGTATGGTTACTTCTGTACACCTTACTTGTGCACGGGCGGCTGTAGCCACACCCGCGGCAGGGCTTGGTGAGGCGGAGCAAGAAAAAACATAAAGACTACCAAGACAGATACTTGAAGCACAAGGAGCAGAGGGCAAGCTGGACCACCCCCGGCAACACCCTTGCCGGAGCGACCCTACACAGCGCCAGCAAGCCCATCACCCTTGGGGCTGAGAGCTCTGACACCATCGACAACATTAAGACAAAGATCTGAGAACACATGCTTGGTAGCATGCAGATCCTAATAAAGATTGACAGCCCAAGGGCCCACGAGGGACTAGAAGACGAAGACCCCCGACAAGACCCTTGCCGGGGATGACTCCAGGGCCCCCGAGAAGCCTTGTCGGGGACGATTGCTGGGCCGCGGCCAAACCCGCGCCTGTCAAGGGTTCGCCACCTCACCACCACTCCAGTGCAACGATCGGCGTGCCAACTAAGCAGACGCATGTGTGGCGGCATGCAGATAATCGTGGAAGCTTTACCATTGCGCCAACACAGCAGCTAGTTAGCCAGCATGGCAACGCATGCCTCGTCATCCTGGAAGCGTGTCGAAGCAAGGAGGAGCAGCGAAGGACGGGATGGCTTTTGTTGCCGTCCCTGATAAAGCAAGAGGGCACGTAGGCAGCACATTAAATGCGTTTGTCCTATGGTGCCGAGCGATAAGCTCGTATGCTGTAGCTTGCCACCTCCTGTGTGCCACTGTGGCAAACCCTTGACATATAAAAGGAGGCCCAAGGCATACAGAGAGAGGATTCAGACTTTTGGACCGGGCTCGGATCGTAGCTAATTCAAAATCTCAAGAGCACATATATCCAGACAAGCAGGACTAGGTTATTATGCATCTTTGCAGCCCGAACCTGGGTAAAACCCCTGTGTGCTAATAGCTCGACCTGCTCTTCGTGCAGCTAATCCCCCGCCGAAGGTAGAAAGGATCCTTGTGACCCCATAGGTGTTCGTTTTCCCCGACATGGATCATATGATATTTCATGCCTAGAAACTTCCGTGTGCAGCCACAAGCCATTATGGACTCTGACATAGTTGAGTAAGTTGTGTGAGCTCTTAAAGAGGTGGACTAGCATGTGTAGGGGAAAGTAGGTGTATCGGTCTACCTAGAGTAGAGAGTAAATGCTTCAGAAAGACTATGTCTCGATCTTCCGATCATGGATGCGGTTGAGTCTTGTGGGGAAAAGTGTGCAACGTCTGCAAAGTGTATAAACTAATCATGGTTAGCTGTGTCCCCGGTTATGGACATTTTGAGTATCTAGAAGTGGGTATTATTGCTGATCTCATCACTCCTTAATTAATGAATTGGGTTTAATGATGATACTTGGTTAATATTGGGATCTGAGTTGGAGGAACCTTCTCAAATATTGGTACAACTTTGTAGTAAATAAGATGTATTCCTTTGTTGTAGGGAAAAAATAGCTTTATGCAAAACATTAAACTTAGAGCCTCCCACCAGCCAAATATGCATGTAGATATAGTTTCTTGCATTCATTTGCTCTATAGTGTAACTCTGCCAGCATATTTCATGTGCTGACCTACACGGCTGCAACGTCTCATGTTGCAGACTTTACCGACCAAGAATAAGGTGTGATAGGTCGTTGTCATGCACTCAGCTATGCCGTTGGAGTTGATGGACTCATTTATCTTTGAAGCTTCTGCAGTTATTTCGTTTAGATGGCCTTCAGCCATATTATTTGTGTAATAAATACTCTTTATGAGGATCTCGATGTAATAAGTGTGTGATTGAACTCTTTTATAATTCCTCGAGTACTGTGTGTGTCAGCATACCGATAAAGCAAGAGGGCATGTAGGCAACGCATTAAATGCGTTTGTCCTACGGTGTCGAGTGATAAGCTTGTACGTTGTAGCTTGCCACCTCCTCTGTGCCACTGTGGCAACCCCTTTAGTATAAAAGGAGGCCCAATGCATACAGAGAGAGGATTCAGACTTTTGGACTGGGCTCGGATCGTAGCTAGTTCAAAAGCTCAAGAGCACATATATCCAGACAAGCAGGACTAGGGTATTATGCATCTTTGCAGCCTGAACCTAGGTAAAACCCCTGTGTGCTAACGGCTCGACCTGCTCTTCGTGCAGATAATCCCCCGCCAAACCTAGAAGGGATCCTTGTGACCCCATAGGTGTTCGTTTTCCCTAACATCTTTGGCGCGCCACGTAGGGGCAATTGGTTGTGAGAATCTGGTCTGTTAGTTAGTACAGTAGTTTCTTCATCACCATGGCTCTGAAGAAGAAGGCAGTCGCAGCGATCGGCCCATCCAAAGCTGCTCCGCCCGTGCCTGCGTGGAAGGGCGATGTGGCAGACGCCAGTGGTGGAGGAGATCAAGGTCATCCATGCCACCCTGGTGTGAGGAGCTAGGCGAGCGGCGTCGTCTGCAGCCGCGAGGACGACCCGTGCAGCAACGAAAAGCTAAGTCAACCAAACCTTGAGTAATTCTTCCTTTTATAAGGTTATCTTCCTTGATGGTTTCGGTCCTTGTATGGAGAACCTGCACGGAAAAGGAACCCTGTCGCGATTGGCGATGCCCCTGTTCTGTTTCGAGTCTGCTCAACAGCTCGGGTGCTGCGCTCTGCTAAGGACGGCGGGGTACCTTGCCATAATCAATAGTGCCCCTGTTTTGTTTCGAGTCAGCTCGACAACTCAGGTGACTGCACCAAGAGCGGCAAGGTAACTTGTTGGTAGTGACACCCTCCGTAGGCTTCTATGGATCCGTCCTTCTAGCGCCTGCGGCAAGGGGTGCATGCGCCGACTGGCCTATCCAACTAAGCGTAGGGTGCAGAAAATACAAGGATGGACTAAACAGGAAGATAACATGCAATCAGTTCAAGCCATAACAGAGTTATATTACATCAAAAGTTGCCGCGATTTTGACTGAAGATAAATTGTCTTGGGTATGAACTCGCAGCGGCAACAAGGAACGAAACAGTTAATCCCGGTGTTGGCCCTGCAGTCTCACGACTCTGCTGACGCAGCTGATGATGGGCTCAATGCGCTCCTCGAGCGCCTGACGGTTGGCGCCCTCCGGCAAGCTATCAAGCGCTTGAGCATAGTCAACGCTGGGATTCCAGTGCGCCACCTTGGTGAGCACCTTGGTCAAGGCGCCCCAGCAAAGCTTCCGGGACTCCTCGGCCAGGTAGGCCGCCCTGTTGGATTGGAGCAGCTTCAGGGCGTCAAGGACATGCTCGAAGAACAGAGTCAGCTTGGCGCTGTCAGTCACGTTCACCTCATGGGAAAACCTGAAACTTGGCATGCCCATGGTAGACAGCTGTGCAGTGAGCTTCTCTGTGACGTCCACAAGGCGGCTGGTCCAAAGTTTCATGTCGGCCACGAGCTTGTTGTGGGAAGTGATGGCATTCCGCAACAGCAGCTGCTCGTCCGCGAGATCCTTGGTCAGGGTCAGCTTGCGAGCCTGGGACTCTGAAAGCATCTTCTCCTGGGTATCCAGCTTCATGTTCAGATCAACAATGGAATCGTCGACCTTGAAGAGCAGCTTGGTATTGTCAGATATGGTGGTCTGCATCTCCGCCAGGTCGTAGAGAGTCTTCTCTTTGTCGCCCTTGAGCATGGAGAGATCCTTGTCGAGCTTTGCTAGGTCCGCCTCCAGCTTCTTCACCTTGTCGGCCAGCTTAACCCTGGCGGCCTCTGTGGCCTCAACACGGTCGACGGCCTCCTTCAGCTTGCCGGCATGGTCCAGAGTCAGGGTGTCAAGTGCCTCTTGGTGCCTCTGCATCAGATCTTGAGTCCGCTATGCGATGAGTTTTTCAATTTCTTCGTCCTTGGCATGAAGCGTGGCGGCAAGCGCCGTTTCGTGAGCAACCAAGTCTTTCTCCTGGTCGTCGAGCGAGATGCGGCACTGCGTCTGGTCAGACTTGTCCTTGGCAGCCTTCGCCTTCGCCTCCTCCTGAGCCTTCTTGATGTCGGCCTGCTTCAAGAGGAGCTCGCGCTAGCGCTTGTCTAGCTGGTCCTGGGTGGCCCTCAGATCTTACCGGGCCTCGGCAAACCAGCCCTACATCTGAGTAACACACTCTTGGAAGTCCGCCTCGGCCTTGTCGACGGTCGCCATCCTAGAATCCACCTTCTCGTTGTGAGCCCGATGGAGAGCTCGAAGCTTGTGGAAGTTGGCGCTCATGGCTTGGAGGAGTTGGTCCTCTTTGGAACCACCACTGCTGACGCTCGGTTTGTCAACAACCTGGAGCCCAGCAGCGGTGAGGATTTCCTCATCAAAAACCTCTCCCTCGGTTGGCGCTCTGGTGCTTGCCGCTCCTGGGATGCCGACAAAAAGACCATCACCAACCTTCAAGTACCTGCTCGGGTAAGAGGCTGAGGAGGAGGAAGGCTGGTCATTGGCCAGTTCCTCCCTGGCAGGATCCTTGGCGGCCTCTCTAGTGGCAGCCTCCTCGGCGGCGGCCTTGCCAGCCTCCCCGGCAGGCCCCGTGGAGGCCTCTTCAGTGATGCCCTTGCCAGCCTCCTCAACGCATCCCCTGGCGGCCTTCTCGGCAGCGATGTTAGCGGCCTAGGCCTCGGCGTCCTTGGCGGTCTCCACGATCACGGCATCGACGTCTGCTTGGTTTGCCCGGGGAGGATCTGAAGCCAAAAAAAGAGAATGAGGCAAGGCCAAAATCAAAAGAGTTCAAGACAAAGAAAAGGAAAGAAATCAATGCGACAATGGCAGGAAGCGGAGGCAAGTAGTTTACCTGCGACAAGTGGGGAGGACGCATCCCCCTCCCCGGCAACATCTGTTGTCGGGACAGGGTCGCCAGAGCCTGTGCCCGCCACCTCCTCCTCCATGCGCATGGTCTCGTCGGCGGGTGCCCTTGCGTGAACGCCCCTCTGGTCGGCGTAGTCGATGGGGCGGTGTGTCGAGGGTGGCCCCTAGTGGCCCCTCCTGCTGCTGCTCTCCTCCTGCAGGCCCAGCAAGATCATCAATAAGGCTGAGCGCTCCAACGCCCACTGGCAAGAAACAAGTAACAAACTTACGTTGGGGGCTCGCGTGGGGGCTGCGCTCAGGGATGGACTCCGAGCTGATGAAGATCGTCCCCGACGCACGTGGGGTGCTTGCTGGGGTCTCGTCGCCCGACGAGGCTTTGACTCTCTTCACCACCCATAGAGCCAACGTCTCCATGTCGTTATGAAAGACAAGATCAAGTCAAGGCGAGACGATCAAAATGGAAGGTCAAAAGATGGATGAGGGTGCAAGGTGCTTACTTGTCTTCCTCCTCTGCCTCCCTTTTCCTCCTTGGGCTGAAAGACCCAAGGTCATAGTTGGCCACTGGGATGGTGCCCATGGGGGAAGGAGACGGGGTCCTTGCATGTTTGGATGAGGAGGAGGCAACATCCATGGTCTTCTTTGCCGCCGCGGCCATGGCCTTCTTTGCCATAACAACTTCTTTCTCTGCCGATGCGGCCGCGCGCCTCATCTGCCGCTTGGGTTGTGCCGGGCCTCTTGCTGTTGTGTGGCCCTGCTGGGCTGGACTGGCTCGTTGGAGCCGGTCCGCTGCAGGACACGTTTCTTCTTCGGGACCGAGGGCTCGTCCACCTCGGATTCCTCCTTGGCCGGCTCTTCGACCGCTTCTTCGGCAAGGGGGGCCCTGCAGGCAGCGCCGCTGGTTTCCCCGACAGGCCCCATTCACTGAAGGAATCTTCTCTCCTCTTCATCCTCTTCGGCCTCGTCCACCACGGTGTCGTAGCTGCCGGTCTCCGCGGCAAGTGCTGCCTCATCTGCCCTGGCGGCAATATATGCCACCTCTTCGTCGGTGGTGGGGCGAATGAGCTCTGGCTCGGCGCGAATGGAGCCCTCCGAGAAGTTGTTGAAGAACTGCTGCACCAACTCCGCCTTTGGCTCGTCCCAGGTTGGGTCCAGGCCATGGGCGTTAAAGACTGGCATCATAGCAATGATGTCAGTGAGGTGAGAGTTGTTGCTCAATGGGTGCACCCCCGCTGGCAACCTGAACGGGTTCCTGGTCTTGCCGGTCCTCTCGGTGTTGCCGTCCTCGTCGACTTTGAGCTGAAAGAGCCTCTGGCAGATGGACGCATGCTACATCACTGTGAAATTATGCTTCAGGCCAGGGCGGAGCCTCATGATATCTGCTGCATTCTTGAAATCCCAGGCCGACCTCCCCTTTTGATGCAAAGGGGCGATACGGCGGCAGATGAAGTTATCCCCAATCATCTCCAGGGTGAGGCCGGCGGCGACGAGGCAGTGAATTCTGGTGGTGGCGACAGTGAGCTTCTTGTCGTTTGGGTCGAGATTGCTCCAGTCGTTGTCGCGGACCGGCGGAGTCCGGCGAACCTCGCAAAATGACCGCGGGTCCTCCTCCACAATCCAGCACCACCGGCCCCGCCATTCATCCCACCGCTCCTTCTGGCCTTCCTCCGGATACACACCCTTGCTCGAAGCCCTGGGGATCCAAGTAACACAGCCAGAAATGGCGTCCCCTGGCTAGATACGGGGGGGGGGGGTGAAGTAGTGGCGAAAGCGTGCCGTATTGGGATGAACCCGGCAAAACCTTTGCAAAGATGGGCGAAGAAAGCCATGCACGCCACAACATTTGGCGTGAAATCTAGAAGACGGAAGCCAAATGTGTGCATGATGTCGTTGAAGAAGTCGGAGAAAGGGGCGCAGAGGCCGCAGAAAAAATAATCAACGAAAAAAGGATAAGTTTTCGGACCAGGCTTGCCGAAAGGGGTGGGGATGACCGCCGTGGCGGGATGCCCTGTCGTCTCCCTCCCCCACAGGTACTAGAACTGGTCGCTGAGGGTGAGTGTGTCGATCAATGAGACGAAGAGGGCGTGTTTCTTCCGCAACCTCACCAGCTCATTCTCTGACACCTCTCTCCCCTTGGTGGCCGTGGCCGCACCCTTGCCCTTGCTTGCCTTGGGCGCCTTGGCGGCTGAGAAGAGGCAAGGGATCTAAGAGAAATGGTGGTGCGGCGACGGTGAGGAGAAGCAAGAACTCTGGTTTTCGCTCAAGCAAGAAGAAGGGGAACGACGGTTCCAAGATTGGGAGGAGCAGAGAGGGTAAATGAGTAGTGCCCCTGCGGATTTCCCTTTTTTATGGGGAAGGCACGGGCCACCTCTTTACTATTTACTGCGGGGTGACGCATGCGTACCACGCCCAACCCACAAGCAACCCCCACGTCATGCGCTCAACGCGGGTCATGGGGAAGCGCAACTAACAGAAAGATCACGGCGATCCATCTCTGCCACGCCCGCCCACACACTTCTTTTGGCCTGGCCCAACTACGCCTTGCGCTTATGTGTGGCCCAGGCATGGGGGCTCCCGTCGGTGTACAAAAGTATGAGTACTTCTGTACCCCTTACTTGTGCACGAGTGGTTGCAGCCACACCTACGGCAGGGCTTAGCGAGGCGGAGGAAGACAAAACACAAAGACTACCAAGACAGATACTCGAGGAGCAGAGGGCGAGCTGGACCACCCCCGACAACACCCTTGCCGAGGCGACCTGCACAGCGCCAGCAAGCCCATCACCCTTGGGGCTAACAGCTCTAACACCTTCGACAATGTTAAGACCAAGATCTGAGAACGCATGCTTGGTAGCATGCAGATCCTCATAAAGATTGACAGCCCAAGGGCCCACGAGGGACCACAAGACGAAGACCCCCGGCAAGACCCTTGCCGGGGACACTTCCAAGGCCCCCGGCAAGCCTTGCCGGGGACGATTGCTGGGCCGCGGCCAGACCCGCGCCCGTCAAGGGTTCGCCACCTCACCACCACTCCAGTGCAATGATCGGCGTGCCAACTAAGCAGATGCCTGCGTGGCGGCATGCAGATATTCATGGAAGCTCTACCATCACGCCAACGCAGCAACTAGTTAGCTAGCATGGCACCACATCCCTTGTCAGACTGGAAGCGTGTCGAAGCAAGGAGGAGTGGCAAAGGACGGGATGGCTTCTGTTGCCGTCCCTGATAAAGCAAGAGGGCACGTAGGCAACACATTAAATGTGTTTGTCCTACGGTGCCAAGCGATAAGCTCGTACGCTGTAGCTTGCCACCTCCTGTGTGCCACTGTGGCAACCCCTTTACCTATAAAAGGAGGCCCAAGGCATACAGAGAGAGGATTCAGACTTTTGGACCGTGCTCGGATCGTAGCTAGTTCAAACGCTCAAGAGCACATATATCCAGACAAGCAGCACTAGGTTATTACGCATCTTTGCAGCCCGAACCTGGGTAAAACCCCTGTGTGCTAACGGCTCGACCTGCTCTTCGTCCAGCTAATCCCCCGCCGAAGGTAGAAGGGATCCTTGTGACCCCATAGGTGTTCGTTTTCCCCGACATGGATCATATGATATTTCATGCCTAGAAACTTCCGTGTGCAGCCACAAGCCATTATGGACTCTGGCATAGTTGAGTAAGTTGTGTGAGCTCTTGAAGAGGTGGACTAGCAGATGTAGGGGAAAGTAGGTGTACCAGGCTACCTAGAGTAGAGAGTAAATGCTTCAGAAAGACTATGTCTCGATCTTCCGATCATGGATGCGGTCGAGTCTTGTGGGGAAAAGTGCGCAACCTCTGCGGAGTGTATAAACTAATCATGGTTAGTTGTGTCCCCGGTTATGGACATTTTGAGTATCTAGAAGTGGATATTATTGCTGATCTCATAACTCCCTAATTAATGAATTGGGTTTAATGATGATACTTGGTTAATATTGGGGTCTGAGTTGGAGGAACCTTCTCAAATATTAGTACAACTTTGTAGTAAATAAAATGTATTCCTTTGTTGTAGGGAAAAATTAGCTTTATGCAAAACATTAAACTTAGAGCCCCCCACCACCCAAATATGCATGTAGATATAGTTTCTTGCATTCATTTGCTCCATAGTGTAACTCTGCCAGCATATTCCATGTGCTGACCTACATGCCTGTAACGTCTCATGTTGCAGACTTTACCGACCAAGAATAAGGTGCGATAGGTCGTTGTCATGCACTCAGCTATGCCGTTGGAGTTGATGGACTCATTTATCTTCGAAGCGTCCGCATTTATTTCGTTTAGATGGCCTTCAGCCATATTATTTGTGTAATAAATACTGTTTATGAGGATCTTGATGTAATAAGTGTGTGATTGAACTCTGTTATACTTCCTCGAGTACTGTGTGTGTCAGCATACCGATCCAGGGATGACACTTAAGCACAGACTTCGGTCCATTGGGATCATGGTCGCTACAAGATGGTATCAGAGCACACGCTGAGTGTAGGATGCGACCATTAGGAAAAAGCCACATGATACTCTTCTCTGCTCATTTATAATCCTCCTCTATTTCTACTTTATAGATGACGGACCCCAGGAACAAATTCACTCAGCCGGATAACGACACCCCTTCGGACGACACTTTAAGGAAGTCACGAAGTACCTGAACATCGGACTACCAAGCTTCATCGGAACCTTCACTGCAACCTTACCGGAGGAGGAGCGCTGGAGGATCAAAGTTCGTGTACCTGGGAGGAATTTTGCTCCAATAACGGAGCCCTTTGAGTTTACTTGGGACGCACCAACTTGGAATTTGGGAAAGAGCATTGCATCCCACATCACTTTTGGACGCATTTGTGAGGTGTACCACAAGGAGCTTGAAGACACCGTTTACCAGATATGTGGACGCTGAGACGAACAATGGGAGATGATTTGTACCAGGAAGGATGGATCAATTGCAGCATACATTCAGGAGATGGATCAACACATACCTCGATATGAGAACTAGATGTGCGCTATCATGAAGAAGACCAAGGAGTTGATGAAGAGGAATATCGAGCTAGAAGAGGAACTCAAGTCAACACGCGATGGATATGAAGAAGAAATTGCTATGCTACTGGAGAAGCATGAAGACCCGAAGAAGAAGCTAGGAATACTTGTGGTGAACCCGAAGCAAGAATCAGAAGTGGACATCCGATCGGAGGACTACATCATACTGGATGACACCAACACCAACAGTGATGCAGATGATGACAGTGATTATGATTATGAAGCCGAAGCCGAAGTTGATATTATGGAGTTTTCCACCAATCAAAATTTCTAGACGACCACCATGTTACTAGTAGTATTCTCCCAAGTAGTTAGAATTGATCGATTTGTAATAGTAGTTTAGATCGTTTGTGTGAATCTTGTTTGATATTGAGTGGTGTGAATTGAATGTATTTGCCTCAGATGCATATGGGTAGTGAAATCTCTATAGACCTTATTCTACTCTGTTTTCTCACCCCCTCTAACCCATCAGATGCCTCCGATACATGACCCTAGATTCACTTTCCCGCTGGAGCTCACCCAGTTGATCCAACAAAAGAATGCCTTGATGCAGATGATGATCCAGAACCAGAACCAAGGCAACAACAAAAACAACAACAACAACAACAACAACAACCCACCACCACCACCCCCTGTTGACAACCTAGCCCGTTTTCTGAGGTTGAATCCGCCGGTGTTTTCTAGCAGCACCGAGCCGGTTGTTGCAGATGATTCGCTTCGCAAGATTGGGAGGGAGCTGACCACTACTGGATTCATGGTTGTGGAGAGAGCGCCCTTTGCTGCACATCATCTTGATGGACCCGCAACCTCTTGGTGGGAGAACTTCACCACCACTTACCCCATTGATACAGTTACATGGGATTAGTTTCAGCAGGCCTTCTGCACCGCACATATTTTAGCTGGAGCCATGAGTTTGAAGAAGCGTGAGTTTTGCAACTTATAGTGGGGCAGTATGTGGATGAGTTCAGCAAGTTAGCACGCTATGCCCTAGATGATGTTCCCACAGATGCTGCGAACCAGGAGAAGTTTCTTGAGGGACTCAATGATGAGCTAAGTATGCGGTTGATGGTGGCCACCTTCAAGAACTACCATGAGTTGGTAGACAGGGCCCTCAAGATTGAAGGCAAGCAGCAGCAGATAGACAACCGCAAGAGGAAGTATGGACAGGGGAAGTATAATTCTGGAGCTCAACAGAAGCCTCGCTATTTCCCCGTACTCGGGAGGACACACTCATCATAACCATGGAGGGCATAACCATGGAAGACATTCGCACAATGGAGGAAGTTCACACAACCATAGTGGCCCTAAGAATGGTAATGGGAATGGAGGAAGCAACAGTCGGAGCCGTTCCAACCCCGCGACACCCGCCAAGAAGGATCTGAGTCACATTACTTGTTTCAAGTGTGGGAAGACCGGACACTACACCACTGAATGTTCTGAAGCAAAGAATGGAAATGGCAATGGAAGTTCTGGAAAGAAGCCCAACCCCTTCACCAGAGGTCAAGTGAACCATGTAAGTGTGGAGGAGATTGAGGAGCAGCCCGACGCAGTTGTCGGTAAGTTTTTGATTAATGCATTTACAACCCTTGTTCTTTTTGATACTGGTGCATCTCATTCATTCATATCAAGGGGATTTGTGGACAAGTTTTAGTTGCCAACCATAGCCCTTAAGTCACCTATGTTAGTAAGTTCCCTAGGAGCAGAGTATATGGCTAGTCAGGGATGTTATCAGTTGCCAATAACCATATGTAGACATGTTTTCCCCTCCTACCTTATTGTCCTGGAGTCACAAGGATTGGACGTGATCCTAGGCATGGATTGTCTATCCAAGTGTGAGGGAACATTGATTGCACTAGTAAATCAATTCTTCTCACCACCCCAGAGGGAAAAAGGATCAAGTATGTGTCTAGGCATGTGCCGAGGAGGACTCAGGTGAATTCCCTATCTAGAGTTGTTCAGGAGGAAGTTTCTGTTGTGAAGGATTATCCCAATGTATTTCCGGAGGAGTTACCAGGCATGCCACCAGACTGAGACATAGAGTTTCTGATTGAGTTGGTGCCAGGCACCGGACCCATATCAAAGAGCCCATATCGGATGCCCGCCAATGATCTGGAGGAAATTAAGAAGCAGATTAAGGAGTTAATTGAGAAAGGTTATATTCGACCAAGATCATCACCTTGGGGAGCCCCAATGCTTCTAGTTGAGAAGAAGAATGGATCTTTAAGGATGGTTGTTGATTATCACGCACTAAATGAGGTGACGATCAAGAAAAAATACCCTCTACCGATGATCAATGATTTGTTTGACCAGCTACATGGAGCTAAAGTTTTCTCCAAGATCGATCTTCGATCAGGTTATCACCAGCTGAAGATCCGAGAGCAGGATATACCTAAGATAGCATGTACCACGAGGTATGGGCTATATGAGTATACAGTTATGTCATTCGGTTTGACTAATGCCCCTGCCTATTTTATGAGTATGATGAACAAGGTGTTCACGGAGTTTTTGGACAAGTTCGTCGTGGTGTTGATTGATGATATATTGTTCTACTCGAAGAATGACGAAGAGCATAAGAAACATTTGCGCTTGGTTCTCGAGAAGCTCAAGGAACATCAGTTGTATGCCAAGTTCAGCAAATGTGAGTTTTGGTTGAAGGAAGTTGGATTTCTCGGACATGTTATATCAGGAGAAGGAATAGCAGTAGACCCTACCAAGGTTGCATCTGTCACTGAGTGGTTGGCACCCACCTCAGTTGGAGAGATCCGAAGTTTTCTTGGACTCGCAGGTTATTATCGGAGATTTATTGAGAATTTTTCAAAGATCGCGAAGCCCATGACGGAGTTATTGAAGAAGGACACCAAGTTTAAATGGACTGAGGATTGTGAGGCCAGTTTTCAAGAGTTGAAGAAAGGTTTGGTTACAACCCTAGTGCTGATTCTCCCAGACATACGCAAGGATTTCCATGTTTATTGCGATGCTTCACGTCAAGGATTTGGAGGTGTTCTTAAGCATGAAGGAAGGGTTGTTTCATATCCCTCACGTCAGCTTTGACCTCATGAGTTGAATTATGCCACACATGATTTGGAGTTAGCAGTCGTAGTGCATGTGCTCAAGACCTGGAGACACTTTCTCATTGGTAATCGTTGTGATGTTTACACGGATCATAAGAGGTTGAAGTACATCTTCATGCAGAAGGAGTTGAACCTCAGTCGGAGGAGATGGTTGGAGCTCATAAAGGATTATGACATGAGATTGCATTATCATCCAGGAAAGGCCAATGTCGTAGCAGATGCGTTGAGCCGCAGGAGTTATGTTAACACGCTCATAACCGGAGGATTACCCCGGGAGTTAGCTGATGATCTTCAAGAACTTCGCTTGGAGATAGTTCCGAGAGGTTATGTTGCGGCACTGGAAATTCCGTCCACTTTGTTGGGAAAGATCAGAGAAGCCCATAAGACGGACAAGGAGATTGCAGAGATAAAGGAAAGGATGACTAAAGGAAAGGCTAAAGGTTTTTGTGAGGATGAGCACAAAACTTTATGGTTTGAGGATCGTATCTATGTGCCTAATGACCCTGAGATCAGGAAGTTAATTCTTCAGGAGGCTCATGATTCGCCTTATTCGACTCACCCAGGCAACACCAAGATGTATCTGGACTTGAAGGAAAGTTTCTAGTGGACATGAATGAAGAAGGATATTGCAGAGTATGTAGCAGTATGCGACGTATGTCAGAGAGTTAAGGTAGAGCATCAGAAACCAGCAGGGTTGCTTCAGTCTTTGCCGATATCCGAATGGAAGTGGGATAAACTTGGCATGGATTTTATTACCGGATTACCCAGGACTCGTTCAGGCTATGATTCTATCTGGGTTGTAGTTGACCGCTTGACCAAGGTAGCCCATTCATCCCTATGAAGACAACTTATACAAGTTCTAAGTTGGCGAAGATATACATGACCAGGATCGTATGTCTGCATGGAGTTCCGAGGACCATCATATCAGATAGAGGAACACAGTTTAGTTCAAAGTTTTGGAATCCGTTTCATCCGCAGACAGATGGACAGACCGAGAGAGTCAATTAGATTCTGGAGGACATGTTGAGAGCTTGTGCGCTAGATTATGGATCTAGTTGGGATGATAATTTTCCCTATGCAGAGTTCTCCTATAACAACAGTTACCAAGCCAGTTTGAAGATGGCCCCTTTCAAATCTTTGTATGGAAGGAGGTGCAGGAGACCATTGTCATGGGATGAAGTTGGAGATCGACAATTGTTTGGACCAGACTTAATCAGAGATTCCAAGGAGAAGGTTAAGTTGATTCGTGATAGACTCAAGATAGCCCAGTCCAGGCAGAAGAGTTATGCAGATACTAAACGCAAGGAGGTAGCCTATGAAGTCGGAGACAAAGCATATCTTCGTGTGTCCCCACTTCGAGGAGTTAAGCGATTTAGAGTCAAAGGAAAGCTAGCACCACAATTTGTGGGATCCTACAGAATTTTGGAACTTATGGGAGAAGTTGCCTACAAGTTGGAATTACCTGAAGGCTTGTCAGGAGTTAATGATGTGTTTCACATTTCCCAGTTGAAGAAGTGCCATGCAGAGATGGCTGACATTCCTCCGAGAGATACAGTGCCACTGGAAGCGATTCAGTTCGATAGTGATCTGACCTATGAAGAGAAGCCCGTTAAGATTCTCGAGTGTTCCAGCCGAGTTACTCGCAGCAGAGTCATCAAGTTTTGCAAAGTTTAGTGGAGCCATCATACCGAGGAGGAAGCTACCTGGGAGCTTGAAGAAGACATCCGCAAGGACCACCCACACCTTTTTGCTGACCAAACCGAATCTCGAGGGCGAGATTCATCTTAAGGGGGGTAGGTTTGTAACATCCCAATTTTCAATTTGGATGTTATACATAGATCATTCATATGCACCCATGATTTATTGCATTTTGTTGCTTTGTTTTAGTTGCATTTTGATCCAAGAGGCCTTAAGCAACTCAAGGACCAATTTGAGAGAGTTGGGGGTTTCACAAAAATCCAATTTTGATTTATCAAAATTTGGTAAATTGGATCAAATAGTTTTAAAAAATTCTTTTCCAAATATTTTAAAATAGAGAAGATAATATGACTTCTTCAAAATCAGTAGAAAAATATTGGAAATTGAATTTTGAATTTTTGGAGAGTTTATTTGATTTTATTCGCCGGTTTATTTATTTGTTAGCTGAGTAATTAGCATTATAATGTTTGTTTTTATTTTAGGCATTTAGGCCCAGAAAAATGTTCACGAGGTCATTAATAAGGCCATATAGCTACGTGATTTTTTCTGGAATTTTTAGGATATTATTTATATTTTATTTTGTGTGTTTTTGTCTCCGGAAAAATTGTTTAAAAAAAATAGTTCCGCCGAACTGGGCCAGCCTAGCTCAGCGCCAGGCCGCAGCCCAGCTCTTCCCGCGCCCACGCCGACTCCGGGACAGAGTCCCGTCGCCCGCCGCCACCGCGACCGGAGTCCGGTCCGGACTCCGACTCCGCGTCGCCGCCCGCTTGCCCCTACTCCAAGCCGGCCTCGCCTCGCCTCCCCTTCCCTCCTTAAATACCCCGCCCCCGATCCCCTCTCTCCCCACCACCGAAGCCGCTGCTGCAACCGCCGCCGCCGTTGCACGCCGCCCCCTACCACTGCTGCCGCCGTCGCCCGCAGCCGCGTCGCCGAGCCGTGCCCCCACCGTCGGAGCCCCCGCAGCCGAAGCCCCGCCTCACCCGAAGTCGCTGCCTCGTCCGACGCCGCCGCCGTCGCCGACGAATCCCGAACCGGTACAAAACCGACCGAACCACTGATTTTCTTTCGGTTTTTTCGGTTTATCATTTTAGATTGGTTTATTTTATTAGTTAGTTTATTTAGCGAACCGTTCGTTCATTTAGTTTCTTTAATGAACGTTCTATAGTGAACGTTCGTTCGATCGGATTTTTCTTTTTTTAGTTTTCGGCCAGGTACCTATCCGTGAATATTTTCTTCGCAAATTAGCCCCTGATCTTTAAACCTTAGTAACTTTTAGCTTGTTTGACCAAATTCGACGAAACCATCGCCTAAATCTTCAGAGCGATCTCATCTATCCAGTAAACCAAGTTGAACATGTTTTTGACAATTTAAAATTTGAGTTTAGTTCATATTTGAATTTGATCTTGTTTTGTTCGTATCTTGAGTTTCATAGCTCCGTTGGAGTTGATTATTTTTGCAGATCGTAGCTATTCACATGTACCTACTATTAAGATCTAATCCACATAAATATAATGCTGTTAATTTTTTTCTGTTTAGATTAGTTATTTGCTTGTTTTCGTGTTCTTTGGATCTATTCTTCGATTTCTCTTTGCATCGTTTGCTTGATTGCTTATGTATGATATTGTTTGTCTATGCTAGTGAAAGCACAAGTGCTCCCTGGGTGATTTTGGTAATTAATGTCAACATATCTCTTGTTGGACTAATACTCTTACCTAGTATGTTTCAGATAAGTTCAACAATGGAGTGTCATGGACTAGAGGATGTGGAACCCCTTCAAGATGCTAAGGACAAAGGATTGGCTCAAGCTCAAAGCACAAGACTCTACATGTTGCTTTTAGTGATCCAGGATCACATTAAGTCTTTAGGAAAAGCCAATACTATCAAGAAGGGATGAGGTGTTGCTTAATGAGTTTCTTGCTCAACATGCTTAGTGATATGCTCCAAAGCCCTCAACTACTTTCTCACATCCACACATGTCCCAAACCAAAAGTCAAACTCGGCCCTACCGAATCTTTCCATCTGGCGCCATCGAGTTTTGATTGAAATAGCCACTGCCACATACCCTAGTCTTTTCGGTCCAACCGATAGGGATCTCGGTCTCACCGAGATGGGATTGTAATCTCTCTGTATGTGTCCATTACCAAAATCGGTCTCACCGAGTTTGCGGAATCGGTCCTACCGAGATTACAATGCAAACTCTTTGTTCCTCTTCGTAACATTTCGGTCTAACCGAGATGAGCGAATCGGTCCAATCGAGTTTGCCTGACCAACCGTCTGTGTGTCCATTACCAAAATTGGTCTCCCCGAGTTTGTGTAATCGGTCTCACCGAGATTACGTTATGCCATAACCCTAACCATATCGGTCCCAGCGAGATGACATGTTGGTCCCATCGTAAATCCTAACAGTCACATTATTTCCTAAATCGGTCCGACCGAGTTTCACAATTCGGTCCCACCGAGTTTGGTAAGTTGTGTGTAACGGTTAGATTTTGTGTGGAGGCTATATATACCCCTCCACCCACTCTTCATTTGTGAAGAGAGCCATCAGAACATGCCTACACTTCCAGGATACATTTTCTGAGAGAGAACCACCTACACTTGTGTTGAGGTCAAGATCTTCCATTCCTACCACATAAATCTTGATCTCTAGCCTTCCCCAAGTTGCTTTCCACTCAAATCTTCTTTCAACCAAATCCAAATCATGTGAGAGAGAGTTGAGTGTTGGGGAGACTATCATTTGAAGCACAAGAGCAAGGAGTTCATCATCAACACACCATTTGTTATTTCTTGGAGAGTGCTGTCTCCTAGATTGGTTAGGTGTCACTTGGGAGCCTCCGTCAAGATTGTGGAGTTGAACCAAGGAGTTTGTAAGGGCAAGGAGATCGCCTACTTCATGAAGATCTACCCTAGTGAGGCAAGTCCTTCGTGGGCGACGACCATGGTGGGATAGACAAGGTTGCTTCTTCGTGGACCCTTCGTGGGTGGAGCCCTTTGTGGACTCGGCAACCATTACCCTTCGTGGGTTGAAGTCTCCATCAACGTGGATGTACGATAGCACCACCTATCGGAACCATGGCTCAAAAATCTCCGTGTCTCCAAATTGCGTTTGCACACTCCAATCCCATCCCTTTACATTCTTGCAATTTGCATGATTTACTTTCCGCTGCTCATATACTCTTTGCATGCTTGCTTGATATGTATTGTGAATGTTAAACTTGTGCCAAAACTCCACTTCAACTTAAAGAAATTAAAAACTTCAACTTTTCTTGCTTAGAGTCTATTCACCCCCCTCTAGACACCTCTTCTCGATCCTTTCAGCTAGATTTTCTGGAGTACAAATCTTGTTACTACGAATCTCTAGAGTTTTCCGATCGTCAGCAAGGCAAGTTACACTTTGATCTTACTTTTCAATACCCAATTTTTACTATGCATTAGTTTTGCCCCTTAAATATTTGCATGAGTAGGATTTGGGAACATGTGGTTTGGTTGTAGTATTGAGGTAGGAACCTATTACCTTTGATCACCCCGGGAATAAACGTTATGCTCATATATTGCTTAGCCATGCTCGTAGATGGGGACTGGTTCGAGATATTCATGGAAGATGTGAGAGATAATAATTTTGGACAACATTAAGGTGGCAACTTGAATACACATCTGGTGGATTGGTTGGGGTACCTAGAGAAACCAGTGCTTGCCCATGGGTATCCCGGAGTACCCGTGTGATTTTGCCTCGGTTCTCCACCCAGGCTCAAAGGGATCATATGATATTTCATGCCTAGAAATTCCGTGTGTAGCCACAAGCCATTATGGGCTCTGCCATAGTTGAGTAAGTTGTGTGAGCTCTTGTAGAGGTGGACTAGCAGATGTAAGGGAAAGTAGGTGTACCGGTCTATCCAGAGTAGAGAGTTAATGCTTCAGAAATACTATGTCTCGATCTTCCGATCATGGATGCGGTCTAGTCTTGTGGGGAAAAGTGCGCAACCTCTGTAGAGTGTATAAACTAATCATGGTTAGCCGTGTCCCCGGTTATGGACATTTTGATTATCTAGAAGTGGATATTATTGCTGATCTCATCACTCCCTAATTAATGAATTGGGTTTAATGATGATTCTTGGTTAATGTTGGGATTTGAGTTGTAGGAACCTTCTCAAATATTGGTACAACTTTGTAGTAAATAAAATTTATTCCTTTGTTGTAGGAAAAAATTAGCTTTATGCAAAACATTAAACTTAGAGCCCCCACCAGCCAAATATGCATGTAGATATAGTTTCTTGCATTCATTTGCTCTACAGTGTAACTTTGCCAGCATATTCCATGTGCTGACCTAAACAGCTGCAACGTCTCATGTTTCAGACTTTACCGACGAAGAATAAGATGCGATAGGTCATTTTTATGCACTCTGCTATGCCGTTGGAGTTGATGGACTCATTTATCTTCAAAGCTTCCGCAATTATTTCGTTTAGATGGCCTTCAGCCATATTATTTGTGTAATAAATACTCTTTATGAGGATCTCGATGTAATAAGTGTGTGATTGAACTCTATTATAATTCCTCGAGCACTGTGTGTGTCAGCATACCGGTCCAGGGATGACACTTAAGCATAGAGACTTCGGTCCATTGGGATCGTGGTCGCTATAGGAACCACGATGCTTCTTGTGAGAAGCTCTAGTTTGTGAGGAGCATATACCAAAACCTGCCCCAAATGGGACAAAAAATTAACCACAACATGTTGGTGCCATTCCATGATAGCATGCCAAGTTTTATGAATTTCAGACGAGTTTTGGATTTACTAGGATTTAAAAAGAAACTATCTCAATGTTTGCTACCGAGCCACGATGTTGAGGTGTTTGAAATTCATTCTCATTTCTTGCATGGGACCTAAGCATGCACACAAGGACACATCTATGATTTTTCAACCCATTTTGGTGCACTCCTATAGTTCAAATTTGAATTATGCACATAAAATGCCTAGAAAACCCAGTTAATGTATAAAAATGTATAAACGAACCCTGAATAATTCCAAAATTTAACACGACACTCATATTGGCCTATGTTGCTTATAGAAAAAAAATCAAGGCAAGAAGAGGCATTGAATGTCGTTTCATCCACAGAGGCGAGTTATTCCCTACCGGAACCATGATGCTTCTAGTGAGAAGCTCTAGTTTGTGAGGAGCTTATACCAAAACCTGCCCCATATGGGACGATTTTTTTTACCAAAATATGTAGCTGCCATTCCATGATAACATGCCAAGTGTCATGAATTTTAGATGAGTTTTGGATTTACTAGAATTTCAAAACCAAGTATCTCAATGTTTTCCCCCGAGCCACGATTCCGAGGTGTTTAAAATTCATTCATATTTCTTACATGGGACCTAAGAATTCACACAAGGACACATATATGATTTGTATCCCATTTTGGTGCACTGGAGCATGTGCCTGCAGTTCAAATTTGAATTATGCACATAAAATGCCTAGAAAACTCAGTTAATGTATAAAAATGTCCAAACGAACCCTGAATAATTCCAAAATTTAACATGACACTCCAATTGGTATATGTCGCCTCTAGAAAAAATTCAAGGTAAGAAGAGGCAACGAATGTCGTTTGGTCCACAAAGGTGACACGTTACCTATCGGAATCACGAGGCTTCTTATGAGAAGCTCTGGTTTGTGCGTAGCTTATACCAAAACCTGCCCCAAATGGGGCAATTTTTTTACCATAACATGTTGCTGCCATTCCATGATAACATGCCAAGATTCATGAATTTCAGACAAGTTTTGGATTTACTAGAATTTAAAAACCAAGTATCTCAATGTTTGCACCCGAGCCACGATGTCGAGGTGTTTGAAATTCATTCCCATTTCTTGCATCAGACCTAAGCATGCACCCATGGACACATATTGTGACGCCCCTGATTCAATCGTACACTAATCATACTCGCAAAAGTGTACGATCAGGATCATGAACTCATGGGAAGATATCACAACACAACTCTAGACACAATTAAAGTTAATACATACTTTATTTTACATGCCAGTGGACTCGAGGGATCGAATACAAACGATTCAGCGGAAGCAACAATATCTGATTACAGACATAAGTTAATCAAGTTTGCCTTAAGAAGGCTAGCACAAAGGTATCTAAGAACGAAAAGCAAGGCCTCCTACTTGGGAGCCTCCTAACTACTCCTGGTCATCAGCGGCCTCCAGTGGTAGTAGGCACCCTTGGTGTGGTAGTAGACGTCGGTGGTGGCATCTGGCTCCTAGACTCTGTCAACTGGCCACAACAACCGGGTATGGGGAAAAAGATGTATCAAAGCAACCATGAGTACTCATCCAAAGTACTCGCAAGACTTACATCAGATCTAAACTAAGTATGCATTTGAAGGAAATATGCCCTAGATGCAATAATAAAGTTGTTATTTTATATTTCCTTATTCATGATAGATGTTTATTATTCATTATAGAATTGTATTAACCGGAAACTTGATACATGTGTGAATCCATAGACAAAGCAACATGTCCCTAGTATGCCTCTACTAGACTAGCTCGTTAATCAAAGATGGTAAGGTTTCCTAGCCATGGACATGAGTTGTCATTCGATAATGGGATCACATCATTAGTGGAATGATGTGATGGACAAGACCCATCCATTAGCTTAGCATAATGATCTTGAGTTTTATTGCTACTTCTTTCTTCGTGTCAAATATATATTCCTCCAACTATGAGATTATGCAACTCCCGGACACTGGAGGAATGCCTTGTGTGCTATCAAACGTCACAACGTAACTGGGTGATTCTAAAGGTTCTCTATAGGTATCTCGGAAGGTGTTTGTTGGGTTGGCATAGATCGAGATTAGGATTTGTCACTCCGAGTATTAGAGAGTTATCTCTGGACCCTCTCGATAATGCACATCATATGAAGCCCAAGCAATGTGACTAATGAGTTAGTTACGGGATGATGCACTACGGAACGAGTAAAGAGACTTGCCGATAACGATATTGAACTAGGTATGAAGATACCGACGATCGAATCTCGGGCAAGTAACATACCGATTACAAAGGGAATAACTATATTGCATTGCGGTTTGACCAATAAAGATCTTTGTAGAATATGTGGGAACCAATATGAGCATCCAGGTTCCGCTATTGGTTATTGACCGGAGAGGTGTCTCGGTCATGTCTACATAGTTCTCGAACCCATAGGGTCCGCACGCTTAACGTTCGATGATGATTGGAATTATATGAGTTATGTGTTTTGGTGACCGAAGGTTGGTCGGATTCCCGGCTGAGATCACGAACATGACGAGGAGTCTGAAAATGGTCGAGAGGTAAAGATTGATATATTGGAAGGTTACATTCGGACACCGGAATGGTTTCGGGAAGTTTCAGATGTTTTTCGGAGTACCGGGAGGTTACCAGAACCCCTCGGGGAATTGTTGGGCCAACATGGGCCATAGGAGAGAGGGGAGGCAGCCCACAAGGGGTGGCCGCACCACCCTCCCATGGGGAGTCCGAATTGTACTAGGGGAGGGGGCGCGCCCCTCTTTCCTTTTCCTCTTCCCTCTCCCTTCCACTTTACCCCCTCTGGTTTAAGGAAAAAAGGGGGGGGGCGAATCCTACTAGGAGTGGAGTCCTAGCAGGACTCCTCACCCCTTGTCGCAACCCTTGTGGACGACCTCCTCCCCTCCTCCTTTATATACGGGGGCAGGGGGGGACCCCAAAGACACATGAATTGTTTAGCCGTGTGCGGTGCCCCCCTCCACCGTTTACTCCTCCGGTCATATCGTTGTAGTGCTTAGGCGAAGCCCTGCGCGGATCACATCACCAACATTGTCATCATGTCGTCGTGCTGACGGAACTAATTGAATCCATCGACACTCTACTGGATCAAGCATTTGAGGGACGTCATCGAGCTGAACGTGTGGAGAACTCGGAGGTGCCATATGTTCGGTACTTGATTGGTTGATTTGAGAAGACGTTTGACTACATCAACCGCATTAAGTTAAGTCTTCCGCTTTCGGTCTATGAGGTTACGTGGACACACTTTCCCCCTCTCGTTGCTATGCATCTCCTAGATAGATCTTGCCTGAGCATAGGAATTTTTTTGAAATTGCATGCTACGTTTCCCAACAGTGGCATCCGAGCCAGGTCTATGCGTAGATGATATGCATGAGTAGAACACAAAGAGTTGTGGGCGGTGATCATCATACTGCTTACCACAAATGTCTTATTATGATTCGGCAGTATTGTTTGATGAAGCGGCCCGGACCAACCTTACATGACCGCGTTCATGAGACCGGTTCCACTGACAGACATGCAACTAGTTTTGCATAAAAGTTGCTGGCGGGTGTCTGTTTCTCCAACTTTAGTTGAATCGAATTTGACTGCATCCGATCCTTGTGAAGGTTAAAACAACAAACTTGATAAATAACCGTTGTAGTTTTTGTGCCGTAGGTATGTACGGTTCATGCTAGCAGCCCGTAGCAACCATGTAAAACTTGCGACAAACAAAATAGAGGACATCTAACTTGTTTTTGCAGGGCATGTTGTGATGTGATATGGTCAAGACATCATGTGATATAAAGATTGTTGTATGAGATGATCATGTTTTGTAAAAGTTATCGGCAACTGCCGGGAGCCATATGGTTGTCGCTTTATTGTATGAAATACAAATGCTATGTAATTGCTTTACTTTATCACTAAGTGGTAGCGATAGTCGTAGAAGCAATTGTTAGCGAGACGACCACGACGCTACGATGGAGATCAAGGTGTCAAGCCGATGACAATGGAGATCAAGACGTTGCTTCGGTGATGGAGATCATGAGCACAAGATGATGATGGCCATATCATGTCACATATTTTGATTTCATGTGATGTTTATCTTTTATGCATCTTATTTTTCTTAGTATGGCGGTAGCATTATAAGATGATCCCTTACTAAATTTCAAGGTATAAGTGTTCTCCTCGAGTATGCATCGTTGCGAAAGTTCTTTGTGCTGAGACACCACGTGATGATCGGGTGTGATAAGCTCTACGTTCAAATACAACGGGTGCAAGCCAGATTTGCACGCGCGGAATACTCGGGTTAAACTTGACGAGCCTAGCATGTACAGATATGGCCTCAGAAGACTGGAGACGGAAAGGTTGAACGTGAATCATATAGTAGATATGATCAACATAGTGATGTTCACCATTGAAGACTACTCCATCTCACGTGATGATCAGACATGGTTTAGTTGATTTGGATCATGTATCATTTAGATGACTTGAGGGATGTCTATCTAAGTGGGAGTTCTTAAGTAATATGATTAATTGAACTTAATTTATCATGAACTTAGTCCTGATAGTATTTGCAAATTATGTTGTAGATCAATAGCTCGCGTTGTTGCTTCCCTAAGTTTTTTGATATGTTCCTAGAGAAAACTAAATTGAAAGATGATAGTAGCAACGATGCGGACTGGGTCCATGATCTAAGGTTTATCCTCATTGCTGCACAGAAGAATTATGTCCTTGATGCACCACTAGGTGATAGACCTATTGCAGGAGCAGATGCAGATGTTATGAACGTTTGGCCATCTCAATATGATGACTACTTGATAGTTTAGTGCACCATGCTTTACGGCTTAGAACCGGGACTTAAAAAAGGTTTTGAATGCCACGGAGCATATGCGATGTTCCAAGAGCTGAAATTGGTATTTCAGACTCATGCTAGTGTCGAGAGGTATGTGACCTCTGACAAGAGTACTTCGCCTAATAAATGGAGGAGAATAGCTCAGCTAGTGAGCATGTGCACGAAATGTATGGGTACTACAATCGCTTGAATCAAGTAGGATTTAATCTTCCAGATAAGATAGTGATTGACAGAGTTCTCTAGTCATCATCATAAAAGTTACTGGAACTTCATGATGAACTATAATATGCAAGGGATGACAGAAGCGATTCCTGAGCTCTTCGTGATGCTGAAATTGACGAAGGTAGAAATCAAGAAAAAGCATCAAGTGTTGATGATTAAAAGAGATCACTAGTGTCAAGAAAAGGGCAAAGGGAAAGGGAACTTCAAGAAGGATGGCAAGCAAGTTGTCACTCCCAGGAAGAAACCCAAAGCTGGACCTAAGCCTGAAACTGAGTGCTTCTACTGCAATGGAAATGGTCACTAGAAGTGAAACTGCCCCAAATATTTGGTGGATAATAAGGATGGCAAAGTGAACAAAGGTATATTTTATATAGATGTTATTGATGTGTACCTTACTAGTGCTCGTAGTAACCCCTGGGTATTTGATACTTGTTCGGTTGCGAAGATTAGTAACTCAAAACAGGAGTTGCAGAATAAATAGAGACTAGTTGAGGGTGAAGTGACGACATGTGTTGGAAGTGGTTCCAAGATTGATATGATCATCATCACACACTCACTATACTTTCAGGATTAGTGTTGAACCTAAATAAATGATGATTTGGTGTCTGCATTGGCATGAATATGATTAGATCATGTTTATTGCAATATGGTTATTCATTCAAGACAGAGAATAATTGTTATTCTATTTACATGAATAAAACCTTCTATGGTCATACACCCAATGTTAGTGGTTTATTGAATCTCGATCGTAGTAATACACATATTCATAATATTGATGCCAAAAGATGCAAAGTTGATAATGATAATGCAACATATCTGTGGCACTAACGTTTAAGTCATATCGCTCTAAAGTGCATGAAGAAACTCCATGCAGGTGGACTTTTGGAATCACTTGATTATGAATCATTTGATACTTGTGAACCATGCCTTATGTGCAAGATGACTAAAAATCCGTTCTCCAGAACAATGGAACGAGCTAATGACTTATTGCAAATAATACATACCGATGTATGCGGTCCGATGAGTGTTGATGCTCGTGGAGGGTATCATAATTTTCTGACCTTCACAGATGATTTGAGCAGATATGGGTATATCTACTTAATGAAACACAAGTCTGAAACATTTTAAAAGTTCAAAGAATTTCAGAGTGAAGTGGAGAATCATCATAACGAGAAAATAAAGTTTCTACAATCTAATCGCGGAGGAGAATATTTGAGTTACGAGTTTGGCCTTCATTTAAAACAATGTGCAATAGTTTCACAACTCACGCCACCTGGAACACCACAACGTAATGGTGTGTCCGAACGTCGTAACCGCACTTTATTAGATATGGTGCGATCTATGATGTCTCTTACCAATTTACCACTATTGTTTTGGGGTTATGTAATAGAGACATTTGCATTCACGTTAAACAGGGCACCTTCAAAATCCGTTGAGATGACACCGTATGAACTATGGTTTGGCAACAAAACTAAGCCGTCGTTTCTTAAAGTTTTGGGATGCGATGCTTATGTCAAAAGGTTTCAGCCTGATAAGCTCGAACCCAAATCAGAGAAATGTGTATTCATAAGATACCCTAAGGAAACAATTGGGTACACCTTGTACCACAAGTCTGAAGGCAAGATTTTTGTTGCTAAGAACGAAACCTTTCTAGAGAAGCATTTCCTGTCGAAAGAAGTGAGTGGGAGGAAAGTATAACTTGATGAGGTAATTGTACCTGCTCTCAATTTGGAAAGTAGCTCATCCGAGAAATCTTTTCCCGTGATGCCTACACCAACTAGAGAGGAAGCTAATGATAAAGATCATGAAACTATAGATCAAGTTGCTACAGAACCTCATAGGTCTGGCAGAGCATGATCCGCACCAGAGTGGTACGGTAATCCTGTTTTGGAAGTCATGTTACTTGTCCATGACGAACCTACGAACTATGAAGAAGCTATGATGAGCCCAGATTCCAATAAATGGCTTGAGGCCATGAAATATGAGATAGGATCCATGTATGAGAACAAAGTATGGACTTTGGTGGATTTTCCCGATTGTCGGCGAACCATAGAAAATAAATGGATCTTCAAGAGGAAGACAAACGTTGATGGTAGTGTTACTATCTACAAAGCTTGAATTGTCACAAAAGGTGTTGACTACAATTAGATTTTCTCACTCGTATCGATGCTTAAGTCTATCCGAATCAAGTTAGCAATTGCCACATTTTATGAAATCTGGCATATGGATGTCAAAACTGCATTCCTTAAATGGATATCACTAAGAAGAGTTGTATATGATACAACCAGAAGGTTTTGTCAATCCCAAAGGTGCTAACAAAGTGTGCAAGCTCCAGTAATCCATCAATGGACTCGTGCCAACATCTCGGAGTTGGAATATACGCTTTGATGAGTAGACTTGCAGTGAAGCCTGCATTTACAAGAAAGTGAGTGGGAGCACTACAACCTTTCTGATAAGTATATGGGTATGACATATTGTTGATAAAAAATAATGTAGAATTTTCTGGAAAGCATAAAGGAGAGTTTGAAAGGAGTTTTTTCAAAGAAAGACCTTGATGAAGTTGCTTACATATTGGGCATCAAGATCTATAGAGATAGATCAAGATGCTTGATAATATTTTTCAATGAGTAGATACCTTGACAAGATTTTGAAGTAGTTCAAAATGGAACAGTCAAAGAAGGAGTTTTTGCCTATGATGCAAGGTGTAAAGTTGAGTAAGACTCAAAACCCGACCACAACAGAAAATAGAAAGAGAATCAAAGTCATTCCCTATGCCTCAGCCAGAGGTTCTATAAAGTATGCTATGCTATGTACCAGACCTATTATGTACCTTATCATGAGTTTGGCGAGGGGGTACACTAGTGATCCTGGAGTGGATCACTGGACAACGGTCAAAGTTATCCTTAGTTACCTAATAGGATTAAGGAAATATTTCTCGGTTACGGAGGTGATAAAGAGTTTGTCGTAAAGAGTTACGTCGATGCAAGCTTTTACACAGTTCCGGATGACTCCAAGTCTCAATCTGGATGCATATTGAAAGTGGGAGCAATTAGCTAGAGTAGATCCATGCAGAGCATTGTAGACATACAAAATTTGCAAAATACATACGGCTCTGAATATTGCAGATCCATTGACTAAACTTCTCTCACAAGCAAAACATGATCACACCTCAGTACTCTTTGGGTGTTAATCACATAGTGATGTGAACTAGATTATAGATTCGAGTAAACCCTTTGGTTGTTGGTCACGTGGCGATGTGAACTATGGGTGTTAATCACATATAGATGTGAACTATTGGTGTTAAATCACATGGTGATGTGAACTAGATTATTGACTCTCGTGCAAGTGAGAGACTGAAGGAAATATGCCCTAGAGGCGATAATAAAGTTGTTATTTTATATTTCCTTATCCATGATAAATGTTTATTATTCGTGCTAGAATTGTATTAACCGGAAACTTGATACATGTGTGAATACATAGAAAAAGCAACGTGTCCCTAGTATGCCTCTACTAGACTAGCTCGTTGATCAAAGATGGTTAAGTTTCCTAGCCATGGACATGAGTTGTCATTTGATAACGGGATCACATCATTAGTGGAATGATGTGATGGACAAGACCCATCCGTTAGCTTAGCATAATGATCGTTGAGTTTTATTGCTACTGCATTCTTCGTGTCAAATATATATTTCTCCGACCTTGAGATTAAGCAAATCCCAGACACCGGAGGAATGCCTTATGTGCTATCAAACGTCACAACATAACTGGTTGATTATAAAGATGCTCCATAGGTATCTCTGAAGGTGTTTGTTGGGTTGGCATAGTTTGAGATTAGGATTTGTCACTCTGAGTATCAGAGAGGTATCTCTGGGCCCTCTCGGTAATGCACATCATATGAACCCTTGCAAGCAATGTGACTAATGAGTTATTTATGGGATGATGCACTAGGAAACAAGTAAAGAGCCTTGCTGGTAACGAGATTGAACTAGATATGAAGATACCGATGACCGAATCTCGGGCAAGTAACATACAGATGACAAAGAGAATAACTATATTGACATTGCGGTTCGACCGATAAAGATCTTCGTAGAATATGTGGGAACCAATATGAGCATCCAGGTTCCGCTATTGGTTATTGACCGGAGAGGTGTCTCAGTCATGTCTACATAGTTCTCGAACCCATACGGTCTGCACGATTAACGTTCGATGATGATTGGTATTATATGAGTTATGTGTTTTGGTGACCGAAGGTTGTTTGGAGTCCCGAAAGAGATCACAAACATCACGAGGAGTCTCGAAATGGTCGAGAGGTAAAGATTGATATATTGGAAGGTTACATTTGGACGTCGGAATGGTTTCAGGAAGTTTCAGATGTTTTTCGGAGTAGCAAGAGGTTAGTGGAAACCCCCGGGGAATTGTTGGGCCAACATGGGCCATAGGAGAGAGGGGAGGCAGCCCACAAGGGGTGCCGCGCCCCCTTTCCTTTTCCTCTCCCCTCTCCCTTCCTCTTTTCCCCCTCCGGTTGAAGGAAAAAGGGGGGGGGAATCCTACTAGGAGTGGAGTCCTAGTAGGACTCCTCCCCCCTTGGCGCGCCCCTTGTGGCCGGCCTTCTCCCCTCCTCCTTTACTTACAGGGGCGGGGGGGGGGGGGCACCCCAAAGACACATGAATTTTTTAACCGTGTGCGGTGCCCCCTGCACCATTTACTCCTCCAGTCATATCATTGTAGTGCTTAGGTGAAGCCATGTGCAGATCACATCACCAACACCGTCATCATACCGTCATGCTGACGGAATTCATCGACTCCATCAACACTCTACTGAATCAAGTGTAGCGACCCGATCCCAATGGACCGAAGTCTCCGTGCTTAAGTGTCATCCCTAGATCGGTATGCTGACACACACAATACTCATGGAATTATAACAGAGTTCAATCACAAACTTATTACATTGAGGTCCTCATAAAAAATATGGCTGAAGGCCAACTAAATAAAATAACTGCGGAAGCTTCGAAGATAAATTAGTCCATCAATTCCACGGCATAACTAAGTGCATGACTACGACCTAGCACACCTTATTCTTCATCAGAAAACTCTGCAACATGAGACGTTGCAGCCATGTAGGTCAGCACATGGAATATGCTGGCAGAGCCACACTGTAGATCAAATGAATGAATGAGACTATATCTACATGCATATTTGGCTGGTGGAGGCTCTATGTTAATTTTTGCATAAAGCTAGTTTTTTCCTACAACAAAGGAATAAATTTATTTACTACCAAGTTTATGCCATTATTGAAAAGGTTCCTCCAACTCAATCCCAAAATTACCAAGTATAAACAATAAACCCAATATATTAATTAAAGAGTGATGATATCAAAAAAATATTCACTTCCAGATACTCAAATTGTCCATAATCGGGGACACGGCTAACTGTGATTAGTTTGTACACTCTGCAAAGGTTTGCACACTATTCCCCACAAGACTCGACTGCATCCATGATTTGAAGACCGAGACATAGTCTTTCTGAAGCATTCCCTCTAAACCCTGGGTAGACCGGTACACCTACTTTCCCACTACATCTGCTAGTCTACCACGGAAAGAGGTCACACAACTTACTCAACTATGCCAGAGCCCATAATGGCTTGTGGCTGCACATGGAAGTTTCTAGGCATGAACTATCATATGACCCCTTTGAGCCTAGGTGGCAGACCTAGGGTAATCACACAGGTACTCAGGGATTCCCTTGGGCAAGCACTGGTTTCTCCAGGTGCCCCAAACAATCCACCCAGATGTGTACTAAATTTGCCACCTTATGTTATCCAAAAATTATTTACTCTCGCAACTTTCATGAATCTCACATACCAATCCCCGTCTACGAGCATGGCTAAGCAGTGTATGAGTATAATGTATTTTCACGGGATGATCAAAAGTAATAGGTTCCTACCTCATGAACTACATAACCAAACCACATGTTCCCAATCCTACTCATGCTGATCTTTGAGGTGAAACTAATGCATAGTAAAAATTGGGTATAAAAGTGTATGATCAAAGTGTAACTTGCCTTGCTGATGATCGTAAAACTCGAGAGATTTGTAGTAACAAGCTTTGCACTCCGGAAAATCTATTGTAAACAAACAATATCATACGTAAGCACTCAAGCAAAATATGCAAAGAGAAACAAAGAAAAGATTCAGAAAACTCAAAAACAAGCACACAACTAATCTAAATAGAAAACAATTTTTAACAATATTATAGTTGTGTGGATTATATCTTAACATAAGGTACATGTGATTAGCTTCGATTTGCAAAAAGAATCAACTAAAACAGAGCTACGAAACTCAAGTTACGAACAAAAGAAGTTCAAATTCAAATTTGAACTAAAATCAAATTTTAATTTTTCAAAAACATGTTCAAGTTGGTTTACTGGGTAGATGAGATTGCTCTGAAGATTTTGGCGCTGGTTTCATCAAATTCGGGAAAATGAGCAAAAAGATGTGCTAGTTTGAAACGCAGGGACTAAACTGTAAATAAAAACTAGCGGATAGGTCCCTGGCAGGAAAATAAAAGAAAAAGAAAAATCTGACGAACGAAAGTTCGCTATAGAAACTAAACAAACAAAAAGCATTCGCTATCGAAGACTAACGAGCGAACTCTCGCTAAATAAAAAAATGGTTCGAGAAAAAAAGCAGATCTCGATCTGGATCATTGGATCTAGATCGGACAGGTGAGAGGGGTAGGGGCTACCGGGTGCGGTGGTGGTCGACGGCGGTGAAGAAGACGGCGGCAAAGGCATCGGCTATGAGCGGGGAGGCGGTGGCGTCGACTTGCGGGGCGTCGACGACAGACGGGGACGACGGCGGAGTGGTGGTCAGCGCGAGGTGGCGGCGGCGATGCGAGGCGGTGGCGGCGGCTGCGACTTGGAGAGGAGAGGGGGTCGGGGCCCAGTATTTAAAGGAGGGAGGGGAGGCGGCGGCTTGGGGAAGGGGCAAGGCAGAGGAGGCGTGCCCGAGCCGGACTCGGCGCGTGGCGGCGTCGGGCGGCCGGACTCCCTGCCGGAGTGGGTCGAGGCGCGGCTGGGCTGGCTAGGCCGCGGCCTGGCGACTAGCTGGGCCGACCCAGTTCGGCCACAGAGACATTTTTTTAAACATTTTCCAGAGAAGAAAAACATGCAAAACTAATATAAATAAATATCTAAAAGTACAAGAAAAATTCACATATTAATATGGCCTTATTAATGACCTAGTGAACATTTTTCTGGGTCTAAATGCCTAAACTAAAAACAAACTTATTAATACTAATTACTCCGCAAATAGAACTAGCAAAAAATTAAATAAAATATCCAGAAAATTCAAAATTCAATTTCCAATATTTCTTTGCTGTTTTTTGAAGAAGTCTTTTTATCTTCTCTCTTTATTTTATTTTTTTGCAAAATAATTGGAAAAGAATTTTGAATAAACAATTTGATCCATTTTTTCCAAATTTTTGATAAATCAAAAATGGATTTTTCGGAAACCTCCAACTTTCTCAATTTGGTCCTTGAGTTGCTTAAAGTCTCTTGGATCAAAATTCAAATAAAACCAATGAAACAAAATGCATAAATCATGGATGCATATGAATGATCTATGAATAACATCCAAATTGAAAATTGGGATGTTACAAACCTACCCCCTTTAGATGAATCTCACCCTCGAGATTCGGGTTGGTCAGCAAATAGGTGTGGGTGGTCCTTGCGGAGGTCTTCTTCGCGCTCCTAGGTGGCTTCCTCCTCGGTATGGTGACTGCACTGAACTGCAAAACTTGATGACCTTGCTGCGAGTAACTCGGCTGGCAAACTTGAGAATCTTAACGGGTTTCTCCTCATAGGTCAGGTCACTCTCCAACTGAATTGCTTCCAGTGGCACTGTATCTCTCAAAGGAATATTGACCATCTCTGCATGGCACTTCTTCAACTGGGAAACGTGAAACACATCATGAAGTCCTGACAAACCATCAGGTAATTCCAACTTGTAGGCAACTTCACCCATATGCTCCAAAACTCTGTATGGTCCCACAAATCATGGTGCGAACTTTCCTTTGACTGCAAATCATTTAACTCCTTGAAGTGGGGACACATGAAGATATGCTCTATCTCCGACTTCATAGGTTACCTCCTTGCATTTAGTATCGGCATAACTCTTCTGCCTGGACTGGGCTATCTTGAGTCTATCATGGATCAACTTGACCTTCTCCTCAGAATCTCTGATTAAATCTGGTCCGAACAATTATCGATCTCCAACTTCATCCCATAACAGTGGTGTCCTACACCTCCTTCCGTACAGAGCTTCAAAGGGGCCATCTTCAAACTGGCTAGATAACTGTTGTTATATGAGAACTCCGCATAGGGTAAATTATCATCCCAACTAGATCCATAACCTAGCGCACAAGCTATCAACATGTCCTCTAGAATCTGGTTTACTCTCTCGGTCTATCCATTTGTTTGCGGATGAAAGGCTCTACTAAACTCTAGCCTGGTAGCCAAAGTTTCATCCAACTGATTGCAAAACTTCAAAGTAAACTATGTTCCTCTATCTGATACGATGGTCCTCGGAACTCCATGCAGACATACAATCCTGGTCATGTATATCTTCGCCAACTTAGCACTCGTATAAGTGGTTTTCACGGGGATGAAATGGGCTACCTTGGTCAAGCGATAAACTACAACCTAGATGGAGTCATAGCCTGAACGAGTCCTGTGTAATCCAGTGATGAAATCCATGCCAAGTTTATTCCACTTCCATTCGGGTATCGGCAAAGGCTGAAGTAACCCTGCTGGTTTCTGATGCTCTGCCTTAACTCTCTGACATACGTCGCATACTGCTACATACTCGGCAATATCCTTCGTCATACCTGTCCACCAAAAACTCTCCTTAAAGTTCAGATACATCTTGGTGTTGCTTGGGTGAATTGAATAAGGCAAATGATGAGCCTCCTGAAGAATTACCTTCCTAATCTCAGGGTCATTTGGCACATAGATGCGATCCTCAAACCATAAAGTTTCAGTCTCATCCTCACGAAAACCTTTAGCCTTTCCTTTACTCATCCTCTCCTTTATCTCGGCAATATCCTTGTTCGTCTTGTGGGCTTCTCGGATCTTTCCCAGCAAAGTGGACTGAATTTCCAGTGCGGCAACAAAACCTCTTGGAACTATTTCAGGCGAAGTTCTCGGAGATCATCAGCTAACTCCTGAGGTAATCCTCTGGTTATGAGAGTGTTAACATGACTCTTGCAGATCAAAGCATCAACCACAACATTGACCTTTCCTGGGTGATAATGCAATCTCATGTCATAATCCTTTATGAGATCCAACCATCTCCTCTGCCTGAGGTTCAACCCCTTCTGTGTGAAGATGTATTTCAAACTCTTATGATCCGTGTAAACATCGCAATGGTTTCCGATGAGAAAGTGCCTCCAGGTCTTGAGCGCGTGCACTATGGGTGCTAACTCCAAATCATGCGTGTCATAATTCAACTCATGAGGTCGAAGCTGATGTGAGGCATATGAAACAACTCTTCCTTCCTGCATAAGAACACCCAAGCGTTGCAATATACTTGGAAATCCTTGCGTATATTCGGGAGAATCAACACTAGGGCTGTAACCAAATGTTTCTTCAACTCCTGGAAATTGGCCTCACAAACCTCGGTCCATTTAAACTTGGTGTCTTTCTTCAATAGCTCCGTCATGGGCTTCACAATTTTGGAGAAATTCTCAATTAATCTCCGATAATAACCTGCGAGTCCAAGGAAACTACATATCTCTCCAACTGAGGTGGGTGCTAACCATTCAGTGACGGCTACAACCTTGGTAGGGTCCACGACTATTCCTTCGCTTGATATAACGTGCCCGAGAAATTCGACTTCCTTCAACCAAAACTCACATTTGCTGAACTTGGCATATAACTTATGTTCCCTGAGCTTCTCGAGAACCAAGTGCAAATGTTCCTTGTGTTCATCTTCATTCTTCGAGTAGACCAATATATCATCAATGAACACCATGAAAAACTTGTACAAGAATGATACGTCTCCAACATATCTATAATTTTTGATTGCTCCATGCTACTTTATCTACTGTTTTAGGCAATATTGGGCTTTATTATCCACTTTTATATTATTTTTGGGACTAACCTATTAACCGGAGGCCTAGCCCAGATTTGCTGTTTTATGCCTATTTCAGTGTTTCGAGGAAAAGGAATATCAGACGGAGTCAAAACAGAACGAAATCAACTGGAGATGTTATTTTTGGAAGGAAAGCCACCCGATGGACTTGGAGTGCACGTCAGGGAAGAAGGGAGGTGCCCACGAGGGTGGGGGCGCGCCCCCTACCTCGTGGGCCCCCCATAGCTCCACCGACTACCCCCTGCACCCATATATACCTACGTATCGTAAAACTTCCAGAACAGAAGATAGATCAGGAGTTCCGTCGCCGCAAGACTCTGTAGCCACCAAAAACCTCTCGGGAGCCCGTTCCGGCGCCCTGCCGGAGGGGGGACCCATCACCGGTGGCCATCTTCATCATCCCGGCACTATCCATGACGAGGAGGGAGTAGTTCACCCTCGGGGCTGAGGGTATGTACCAGTAGCTATGTGTTTGATCTCTCTCTCTCGTGTCTCTCTCGTGTTCCTCTATGGCACGATCTTGATGTATCCCGAGCTTTGCTATTGTAGTTGGATCTTATGATGTTTCTCCCCCTCTACTCTCTTGTGATGAATTGAGTTTCCCCTTTGAAGTTTTCTTATCAGATTGAGTCTTTTATGAGAACACTTGATGTATGTCTTGCCGTGATTATCTGTGGTGACAATGGGATATCATGTGCCACTTGATGTATGTTTTGGTGATCAACTTGCGGGTTTCGTGACATTGGGAACCTATGCATAGGGGTTGGCACACGTTCTTGACTCTTCGATAGAAACTTTGGGGCACTCTTTGAAGTACTTTGTGTTGGTTGGATGAATCTGAGATTGTGTGATGCATATCGTATAATCATGCCCACGGATACTTGAGGTGACAATGGAGTATCTAGGTGACATTAGGGTTTTGGTTGATTTGTGTCTTAAGGTGTTATTCTAGTATGAACTCTTTTATAGATTGATCCGAAAGAATAACTTTGAGGTGGTTTCGTACCCTACCATAATCTCTAGGTTTGTTCTCCGCTATTAGTGGCTTTGGAGTGACTCTTTGTTGCATGTTGAGGGATTGTTATATGATCTATCAATGTTATTATTGTTGAGAGAACTTACACTAGTGAAAGTATGAACCCTAGGCCTTGTTTCCTATCATTGCAATACCGTTTACGCTCACTTTTATCATTAGTTACCTTGCTGTTTTTATTATTTCAGATTACAAATACCTTTATCTACCATCCATATTGCACTTGTATCACCATCTCTTCGCCGAACTAGTGCACCTATACAATTTGCCATTGCATTGGGTGTGTTGGGGACACAAGAGACTCTCTGTTATTTGGTTGCAGGGTTGCTTGAGAGAGACCATCTTCATCCTACGCCTCCTACAGATTGATAGACCTTAGGTCATCCACTTGAGGGAAATTTGCTACAGTCCTACAAACCTGTGCACTTGCAGGCCCAACAACGTCTACAAGAAGAAGGTTGTGTAGTAGACATCAAGCTCTTTTCTGGCGCCGTTGCCGGGGAGGTTAGCGCTTGAAGGTATACCTTCAGATCTTGCAATCGAATCTTTTTTGTTTCTTGTTTTATCACTAGTTTAGTTTATAAAAGAAAACTACAAAAAATGGAATTAAGGATGCCTCATATGCTTCATCTTTTTAATGTCTTTCGTGAAAATGATGGGAAGGAAATTTGTGCTCAAGTACTAGAAGAAGAATTACATAGAATGCTTGGCATAAAATATGTGAATGATGAGCATGATTGCAATGTTGTTAGTATGAATTCCTTGAATATCCATGATGCTAATGATATGCAAAGCCACAAGCTTGGGGAAGCTATGTTTGATGAAGATGATATTTTTTGTCCACCAAGCTTTGATGAGCAAATTTACTATGATGAAAGCATGCCTCCTATCTATGATGATTATTGTGATGACACGTATGCTTTAAAGAATAATGATAACCATGAAACTTGTCATCTTGATCCTAATTTTAAATCATATGATAGTTATTTTGTTGAGTTTGCTCCCACTACTATTCATGAGAAGAATTTTGCTTATGAGGAGAGTAGTAAATTTTCTATGCTAGTAGATCATGAAAAGAATGCTTTAGGTGCTGGTTACATTGTTGAATTCATTCATGATGCTACTGAAAATTATTATGAGGGAGGAACATATGCTTGTAGGAATTGCAATAATATCAAGTTTCCTCTCTATGTGCTTCAAGTTTTGAAGCTATGCTTGTTTTACCTTCCTATGCTAGTTGATTATCGTTCCCATAAGTTGTTTGCTCACAAAATCCCTATGCATAGGAAGTGGGTTAGACTTAAAAGTGCTAGTCATATGCTTCATGATGCTCCCGTTATGTTTCAATTCTTATCTTTTATGTGAGCATCATTGTCATCATCATGCCTAGCTAGAAAGGCATTAAAGAAAAGCGCTTGTTGGGAGACAACCCAATATTTATCCTTACTGTTTTTGTGTGTCCACATGATTATGCTACTGTAGTAATCATGTTTTATAGTTTTTGTTTCAATAAAGTGCCAAGTAAGACCTTTAGGATAGCTTACGGTGATAGTTGTGTTGATCCTGCTGAAAATCAGAAACTTTTGCACCCAGTTAATTAGTTTTGTTAATTCACAGAAACGTTCTATTTATCTTATTCTTTTTGCTCTGGATTGGTACACAAATTGCTTAGGACCTCCTAATTTGGTAGAAGTTTTGTAGTTCCAGAAGTATACGTTTGATACAGATTACTACAGACTGTTCTGTTTTTGACATATTCTGTTTTCTATGTGTTGTTTACTTATTTTGATGAATCTATGAGTAGTATCGGAGGGTATGAACCATAGATAAGTTGGAATATAGTAGATATTACACCAATATGAATTTAGAATGAGTTCATTACATTACCTAAGTGGTGGTTTTATTTTCTTATACTAACGGAGCTTACGAGTTTTCTGTTGAGTTTTGTGTTGTGGAGTTTTCAAGTTTTGGGTAAGGATTCGATGGACTATGGAATAAGGAGTGGCAAGAGCCTAAGCTTGGGGATTCCCAAGGCAGCCCAAGGTAATATTCAAGAATATCCAAAATCCTAAGCTTGGGGATGCCCCGGAAGGCATCCCCTCTTTCGTCTTCGTTCATCGGTAACCTTTACTTGGAGCTATATTTTTATTCACCACATGATATGTGTTTTGCTTGAAGCGTCATTTCTATTGTTAGTATTAGCTTTCTGTTATTTAGGTTAATGTTTTGCATCTTTATTTTCAATAAAGAAGTCAAGGATAGCCTTTGCCATGCTTATTTTGCTAGTATACATGTTGCTGTTTGAAAAACAGAAAGTTTACCGCTGTTGCAAAAATTCCCTAGAAAAGTCAGAGAGTGGTATAATGTTGAATCTTTTTGCATATTAAGATATGATAAATTTATTACAGTGGGAATTTTAGTTCATAATTTTTGGAGTTAGGGAAGTATTGATACTCTTGCATTCTTTACAGACTGTACTGTTTTGGCAGATTGCTGTTATGGTTGCATTGTTTGCATATGTTTGCTTGATTAATGATTCTATTTGAGGATAGGAGTATTAAATATGCAGAGGCATTTAGTATGCAATGTTGAATAATTATTTAAGTGATTTGTTACAGTAGAAAATGATAAGGTTTTGCATTGGTTTATACTAACCTATCTCACGAGTTCTTGTTGAGTTTGTTGTGAATGAAGCTTTTGATAAAAAGAGAAACCATGATATGAGAGGAATTAAGGAGACACAAAAGCTCAAGCTTGGGGATGCCCAAGGCACCCCAAGATAATATTTCAAGAAGTCTCAAGCATCTAAGCTTGGGGATGCCCCGGTAGGCATCCCACCTTTCTTCTTCAACAACTATCGGTTAGTATCGGTTGAGCCTAAGTTTTTGCTTCTTCACATGAGTTGTGCTATCCTTGCAATGTAGTTTTCTTTAGCTTTGCTTGCTGTTTGAATAAAGTATCAAGATCTGAAATTATTAAATGAGAGAGAGTCTTCGCATAGTTGCATAATTATTTAGCTACTCATTGACCTTCACTTATATCTTTCGGAGTAGTTTGTCATTTGCTCTAGTGCATCACTTATACCTTTTAGAGCATGGTGGTAGTTTTATTTTGAAGAAATAGATGAACTCTCATACTTCACTTAGATTATTTTGAGAGTCGTTAATAGCATGATAATTTTCTTAATATTAATATACTTGGTATTCAAGATATGTGAAACTTTCTTATGAGTGTGTTGAATACTAAGAAAAGTTTGATACTTAATAATTGTTTTGAGATATGGAGGTAGTGATATTAAAGTCATGCTAGTTGGGTGATTATGAATTCAAAGAATGCTTGTGTTGAAGTTTGAAAGGCCCGTAGCATGCACGTATGGTTAAAGTTGTGTAACAAATTTGAAACATGAAGTGTACCTGGCTTGTGCATCCTTATGAGTGGCGGTCGGGGACGAGCGATGGTCTTTTCCTACCAATCTATCCCCCTAGGAGCATGCACGTAGTACTTGGTTTTTGATGACTTCTAAATTTTTGCAAAAAGTATATGAGTTCTTTTTACTAATGTCGAGTCCATGGATTATACGCACTTTTACCTTTCCGCCATTGCTAGCCTCTTCGGTACCGTGCATTGCCCTTTCTCACCTTGAGAGTTGGTGCAAACTTCGCCGGTGCATCCAAACCCCGTGATACGATACGCTCTATCACAGATAAACCTCCTTATATCTTCCTCAAAACAGCCACCATACCTACCTATTATGGCATTTCCATAGCCATTCCGAGATATATTGCCATGCAACTTTACACCATTCCGTTCATCATCATCATGACATACTTTACTTTTGTCATATTGCCATTGCATGATCTTGCTTTATTTTTCATACATGTCACTCTTGATTCATTGCACCATCCCGGTACACCACCGGAGGCATTCATATAGAGTCATATCTTGTTCTAAGTTTCGAGTTGTAATCCTTATGTTGTAATCAATAGAAGTGTGATGATCATCATTGTTAGAGCATTGCCCAAAATAAAAAAAATAAAAAAAGAAAGACCAAAAAAAGAAAAGGCCCCAAAAAAAAGAAAAAACAGAAAAAACAAAATAAATAAAAAGGGCAATGCTACTATCTATTTTTCCACACTTGTGCTTCAAAGTAGCACCTCGTTCTTCAGATAGTGAGTCTCATATATTGTGCTTCAAAGTAGCACCTTGTTCTTCATGTAGTGAGTCTCACAAGTTGTCTTTTTATACTAGTGGGAATTTTTCATTATAGAACTTGGCTTGAATATTCCTACGATGGGCTTCCTCAAATGCCCTAGGTCTTCATGAGCAAGCGAGTTGGATGCACACCCACTAGTTTTCTTTTGTTGAGCATTCATAGCTCTAGTGCATCCGTTGCATGGCAATCCCTACTCCTCATGTTGACATCAATTAATGGGCATCTCCATAGCCCGTTAATTATCCTCATCAATGTGAGACTTTCTCCTTTTTTGTCTTCTCCACACAATCCCCATCATCATATTCTATTCCACCCATAGTGCTATATCCATGGCTCACGCTCATGTATTGCATGAAGGTTGAAAAAGTTTGAGATTATTTAAGTATGAAACAATTGCTTGGCTTGTCATCGGGGGTATAGAAGTTGGGAACATCTTTGTGTGACAAAAATGAAGCATAGCCTAACTATATGATTTTGTAGGGATGAACTTTCTTTTGCCATGCTATTTTGAGAAGACATGATTACTTTGATTAGTATGCTTGAAGTATTATTATTTATATGTCAATATGAACTTTTGTCTTGAATCTTTCGGATCTGAAAATTCATGCCACAATTAAGAAGATTTACATTGAAATTATGCCAAAGTATCACTCTGCATCAAAAATTATCTTTTTTATCATTTACCTACTCGAGGACGAGCAGGAATTAAGCTTGGGGATGCTTGATACGTCTCCAACGTATCTATAATTTCTGATTGCTCCATGCTACTTTATCTACTGTTTTAGGCAATATTGGGCTTTATTATCCAGTTTTATATTATTTTTGGGACTAACCTATTAACCAGAGGCCCAGCCCAGATTTGCTGTTTTATGCCTATTTCAGTGTTTCGAGGAAAAGGAATATCAGACGGAGTCAAAACGGAACGAAATCAACTGGAGAAGTTATTTTTGGAAGGAAAGCCACCCGATGGACTTGGAGTGCATGTCAGGGAAGAAGGGAGGTGCCCACGAGGGTGGGGGGCGCACCCACCCCCCTGGGGCGCGCCCGCTACCTCGTGGGGCCCCCATAGCTCCACCGACGTACCCCCTGCACCCATATATACCTACGTATCATAAAACTTCCAGAACAGAAGATAGATCAGGAGTTCCGCCGCTGCAAGCCTCTGTAGCCACCAAAAACCTCTCGGGAGCCCGTTCCGGCACCCTGTCGGAGGGGGAACCCATCACCGGTGGCCATCTTCATCATCCCGGCGCTATCCATGACGAGGAGGGAGTAGTTCACCCTCAGGGCTGAGGGTATGTACCAGTAGCTATGTGTTTGATATCTCTCTCTCGTGTCCTCTCTCGTGTTCCATCTATGGCACGATCTTGATGTATCCCGAGCTTTGCTATTGTAGTTGGATCTTATGATGTTTCTCCCCCTCTACTCTCTTGTGATGAATTGAGTTTCCCCTTTGAAGTTATCTTATCAGATTGAGTCTTTTATGAGAACACTTGATGTATGTCTTGCCGTGATTATCTGTGGTGACAATGGGATATCATGTGCCACTTGATGTATGTTTTGGTGATCAACTTGCGGGTTTCGTGACATTGGGAACCTATGCATAGGGGTTGGCACACGTTCTTGACTCTCCGATAGAAACTTTGGGGCACTCTTTGAAGTACTTTGTGTTGGTTGGATGAATCTGAGATTGTGTGATGCATATCGTATAATCATGCCCACGGATACTTGAGGTGACAATGGAGTATCTAGGTGACATTAGGGTTTTGGTTGATTTGTGTCTTAAGGTGTTATTCTAGTACAAACTCTTTTATAGATTGATCCGAAAGAATAACTTTGAGGTGGTTTCGTACCCTACCATAATCTCTAGGTTTGTTCTCCGCTATTAGTGGCTTTGGAGTGACTCTTTGTTGCATGTTGAGGGATTGTTATATGATCTATCTATGTTATTATTGTTGAGAGAACTTGCACTAGTGAAAGTATGAACCCTAGGCCTTGTTTCCTATCATTGCAATACCGTTTACGCTCACTTTTATCATTAGTTACCTTGCTGTTTTTATTATTTCAGATTACAAATACCTTTATCTACCATCCATATTGCACTTGTATCACCATCTCTTCACCGAACTAGTGCACCTATACAATTTGCCATTGTATTGGGTGTGTTGGGGACACAAGAGACTCTCTATTATTTGGTTGCAGGTTTGCTTGAGAGAGACCATCTTCATCCTACGCCTCCTACGGACTGATAAACCTTAGGTCATCCATTTGAGGGAAATTTGCTACTGTCCTACAAACCTGTGCACTTGCAGGCCCAACAACGTCTACAAGAAGAAGGTTGTGTAGTAGACATCAAAGAACTCCATGAACACCTTGTTCATCATACTCATAAAATAGGCAGGGGCATTAGTCAAACCAAATGACATAACCGTATACTCATAGAGCCCATACCTTGTGGTAAACGCAGTCTTAGGTATTTCCTGCTCTCGGATCTTTAGCTGGTGATAACCTGACCGAAGATCGATCTTGGAGAAAACTTTAGCTCCCTGCAGCTGGTCAAACAAATCATTGATCATCGGCAGAGGGTATTTGTTCTGGATCATCACCTCATTCAACGCATGATAATCAACAACCATCCTCAAGGATCCATCCTTCTTCTCCACTAGAAGCACTAGGGCTCCCCAAGGTGATGAGATTGGTCAAATATAACCTTTGTCCAATAACTCCTTAATCTGCTTCTTAATTTCCTCCAAATCATTGGCGGGCATCTGATAAGGTCTCTTGGATATTGGTCCAGTGCCTAGCACCAACTCGATCAGAAACTCAATGTCTCGGTCTGGTGGCATGCCGGGTAATTCCTCCGGAAATACATCGGGATAATCCTTCACAATGGGTACTTCCTCCTGAACATCTCCCGAAAGGGAATTCACTTGAGTGCTCCTTGGCGCATGCCTAGACACATACTAGATCTATTTCCCCTCTGGGTGGTGAGAATAATCGATTTACTGGCACAATCGATGTTTCCCTCGTACTTGGATGCCAATCCATGCCTAGGATCACTTCCAATCCTTGTGACTCCAGGAGAATGTGGTCTTTGGGGAAAACGTGTTTACCTATGGTTATTAGCAACTGATAACATCCCCAACTAGCCATATACTCTACTCCTGGGGAACTCACTAACATAAGTGACTTAAGGCCTACGGTTGGCAACTTAAACTTGTCTACGAATCCCTGTGATATGAATGAATGCGATGCACCGGTGTCTAAAAGAACAAGGGCTGTAAATGAATTTATAAAAAACTTACCAACAATTTGTCGGGCTGCTCCTCAATTTCCTCCACACTGACGTGATTCACCCGACCTCTGGTGAAAGGGTTGGGCTTATTTCCGGAGCTTCCATGGCCATTTACATTCTTTGTCTTAGGACATTCAGTGGCATAGTGTCCGGTCTTCCCACACTTGAAACAAGTAATGTGACTCAGATCCTTCTTTGCGGGTGTCGCGGGGTTGGAACGGCTCTGACTGTTGCTTCCTCCATTCCCTTTACCATTCTTAGGGCCACTATGGTTATGTGAACTTCCTCCATTGAGCGAATGGCCCCCATGGTTATGTCCTCCATGGGTACGATGAGTGTGTCCTCCCTAGTACGGGGAATACTGAGGCTTCTGCTGAGCTCCAGAGTTATACTTTCCCTGTCCATACTTCCGCTTCCGGTTATCTATCTGCTGCTACTTGCCTTCAATCATGAGGGCCCTGTCTACCAGATCCTGGTAGTTGTTGAAGGTCGCCACGACAACTGCATACTCAGCTCATCATTGAGTCCCTCAAGAATATTCTCCTGCTTCGCGGCATCTGTGGCCACATCATCTGGGGCATAGCATGCTAACTTGCTAAACTCATCCACATATTGCCCCACCGTAGGACTTCCTTGGCGTACATTGTGGAACTCACACTTCTTCAAACTCATGGCTCCAGCTGAGACATGAGCGGTACGGAAGGCCTGCTGAAACTGATCCCATGTAACTGTAGCTATGGGGTAAGTGGTGGTGAAATTCTCCCACCAAGAGGCTGCAGGTCCATCAAGCTGATGTGCAAAAAAGCGCACTCTCTCCGCATCCGTACATCCAATAGTGGTTAGCTCCCTCCCGATCTTACGGAGCCAATCATCAACAATAATCGGCTCGGTGCTGCTAGAGAACACCGGCGGATTCAACCTTAGAAAATGGGTTAGGTTGTTGTTGTTGTTGTTGGTGTTGTTGTTGTTGTTGCCTTGGTTCTGGATCATCATCTGCATCAAGGTATTCTGCTGTTGGATCAACTGAGTGAGCTTCGGCAGGAAAGTGAATCCGGGGTCACGTCTTGGAGGCTCTGATGGGTTAGAGGGGTGAGAAAACAGAATAGAATAAGGTCTAATGAGGGATTTCACTACCCATATGCATATGAGACAAATACATTCAATTCACACCACTCAAAATCAAGCAAGATTCACATAATCGATCTAAGATACTATTACAAAATCTCACGAATGGTTTCTAACTACTTGGAAGAACTCTAATAGTAATATTGTGGTCATCTAGAAGTTTTGATCGGTGAAAGACTCCATGGGCTCATAGTCATGATCTCTAGCATCATCATCACTGTCTTCATCCTCATCACTATCTTCATCTTCATCACTGTCTATGTTATCTCTTATGATGTAATTGTCTTCATGAATATGCACTTCACGTTCTTGTTTTACCTCGGGTATTCCTAGCCTCTTCTTCAAGTCTTCATTGTTCTCCAGTAGCACAACAATTTCTTCTTCATATCCATCACGGGTTGCCTTGAGTTCCTTTTCTAGCTTGATATTCCTGCTCATCAACTTCTTTGTCCTCTTCATGATAGCACACATCTGGTTCTCATATCGATGGATGTGTTGATGCATCTCCTGTATTTACGCTGCAATAGATCCATCCTTCCTAGTGCGAAACATCTCCCATTGCTCATCTCGGCGCCCACATATCTGGTAGACGGTGTCTTCAAGATCCTTGTGGTACACCTCACAAATGTGTCCAAAAGTGATGTGACCTGCCATGCTCTCTCCTAAGCTCCAAGTTGGTGCATCCAAGGTAAACTGGATGGGCTCGGTAGTTGGTGCAAAAGTCCTTCCAGGTACACAAACTTTGATCCTCCAGTGCTCCTCTTCTGGTAAAGTTGCAGTGAAGGTTCTGGTGAAACTTGGTAGAGCGATGTTCAGGTACTTCGTGACTTCCTTCAAGTGTCATCTGAAGGGGGTGTTGTCATCCGGCTAAGTGAACTTGTTCCTGGGGTCCGACATCTATGGAGTAGACATAGAGGAGGATTAGAAATGAATAGAGAAGAGTATCTTGTGGCTTTTCCCAGTGGTCGCGTCCTACAGTCATCGTGCTTTGATACCATCTTGTAGCGACCCGATCCCAGTGGAACAAAGTCTCTGTGCTTAAGTGTCATCCCTGGATGGGTATGCTGACACACAGTACTCGTGGAATTATAACAGAGTTCAATCACACAATTATTACATCGAGGTCCTCATAAAAAATATGGCTGAAGGCCAACTAAATAAAATAACTGCGGAAGCTTCGAAGATAAATGAGCCCATCAACTTCACGGCATAACTGAGTGCATGAAAACGACCTAGCGCACCTTATTCTTCATCAGAAAACTCTGCAACATGAGAAGTTGCAGTCGTGTAGCTTAGCACATGGAATATGCCGGCAGAGTTAGACTATAGAGCAAATGAATGAAAGATACTATATCTACATGCATATTTGGTTGGTGGAGGCTCTATGTTTAATTTTTGCATAAAGCTAATTTTCCCCTACAACGAAGGAATACATTTTAGTTACTACCAAGTTTATGACATTATTGAGGAGGTTCCTCCAACTCAATCCCAAAATTACCAAGTATAAACAATAAATCCAATATATTAATTAAAGAGTGATGAGATCAACAAAATATTCACTTCCAGATACTCAAATTGTCCATAACCGGGGACATGGCTAACCATGATTAGCTTGTACACTCTGCAGAGGTTTGCGCACTCTTTCCCACAAGAGTCGACCGCATCCATGTTCAGAAGATCGAGGCATAGTCTTTCTGAAGCATTCCCTCTAAACCCTGGGTAGACCAGTACACCTACTTTTCCACTACATCTGCTAGTCTACCACGAAAAGAGGTCACACAACTTACTCAACTATGCCAGAACCCATAATGGCTTGTGGCTGCACATGGAAGTTTCTAGGCATTAAATATCATATGATCCCTTTGAGTCTGGGTGGCGGACCTCAGGTAATCACATGGGTACTCTGAGATTCCCTTGGGCAAGCATTGGTTTCTCTAGGTGCCCCAAACAATCCACCCAGATGTGTATTAAAGTTGCCACCTTATGTTGTCCAAAATTTATTTACTCCTACAACTTTCATGAATATCACATACCAATCCCCGTCTACGAGCATCGCTAAGTAGTTTATGAGCATAACATATATTCTCGAGATGATCAAAGGTAATAGGTTCCTACCTCATGAACTACATAACCAAACCACATGTTCCCAATCCTACTCATGCAAATCTTTGAGGGTGAAACTAATGCATAGTAAAAACTGGGTATAAAAGAGTATGATCAAAGTGTAACATGCCTTGCTCACAATCGGAAAACTCTAGAGATTCTTAGTAACAAGCTTCGCACTCCGGAAAATATATCGTAAACAAAAAATAACATACATAAGCACTCAAGCAAAATATGCAAAGAGAAACGAAGAAAAGATTCAGAAAACTCAAAAACAAGCAAACAACTAATCTAAAAAGAAAACATTTTAAACAATATTATAACTATGGATAGACCTTAATAGAAGGTACATGTGATTAGCTTCGATTTGCAAAGAGAATCAACTAAAACAGAGCTATGAAACTCAAGTTACGAACAAAAGAAGTTCAAATTCAAATCCGAACTAAAATCAAATTTTAAATTTTCAAAAGCATGTTCAAGTTGCTTTACTGGGTAGATGAGATCGCTCTGAAGATTTTGGCGTTGGTTTCATCGAATTCGGGCAAACGAGCAAAAAGATGTGCTAGTTTGAAACACAGGGACGAAAGTGTAAAAAAATTTAGCGGATAGGTCCCTGGCAGGAAAATAAAAGAAAAAGAAAAATCTAACAAATGAACGTTGCTACAGAAACTAAACGAACAAAAACTGTTCGCTACCAAAGAATAACGAGCGAACACTGGTAAATAAAAAAACGGTTCGAGAAAAAAATAGATCTCAATCTGGATCGTTGCATACTGATCGGAAGGGTGAGAGGGGTTGGGGCTACCAGCGGCGGAGGCGGTCGACAACAGCGACGAAGACGGCGGCGGCAGCGTCGGCTGCAAGCGGGGATGCGGTGACATCGGCTTGCGGGGCGGCATCATCGGCAGATGGCGGTGATGGTAGACATCGGCGACGGCGGAGCGGTGGTCGGCACGAGGAGGAGGCGGCATCGGTGGTGATGCGAGGCGTCGGTGGCTGTGACTTGGGGAGGAGACGGTGTCGGGGTCCGATATTTAAAGGAGGGAGGGAAGGCGACGGCTTGGGGAAGGGGTAAGGTGGAGGAGGCGTGCCTGAGCCGGACTCGGCGCGCGGTGACGTCGGGCGGCCGGACTCCCTGCTGGATTCGGTCGGGGTGCGGGGCAAGCTGGTCTGGCTGGGCCGCAGCCTGGCGACTAGCTGGGCCGGCCCAGTTCGGATGCGGAGATTTTTTTAAAACATTTTCCAGAGAAGAAAAACACGCAATACTAATATAAATAAATATCTAAAAATACCAGAAAAATTCAAATATTTATATGGCCTTATTAATGACCTAGTGAACATTTGTCTAGGCCTAAATACCTAAACTAAAAACAAACTTACTAATACTAATTACTTCGCAAATAAAACTAGCAAAAAATCAAATAAAATATCGAAAAAATTCAAAATTCAATTTCCAATATTTCTTTGCTGTTTTTGAAGAATCCCTTTTATCTTCTCTCTTTATTTTATTTTTTTGCCAAATAATTGGAAAAGAATTTTTAATAAACAATTTGATCCAATTTTTCCAATTTTTGATAAATCAAAATTTGATTTTTGGGAAACCTCCAACTCTCTCAATTTGGTCCTTGAGTTGCTTAAGGTCTCTTGGATCAAAATTCAAATAAAACCGATGAAACAAAATGCATAAATCATTGTAGCATTTAGAAAATTATAGGATAACATATTATATTTAACAAGTATGTTATAGCGTTAATGCCTAGAAACCCTTTCTCGACTCCCTACGAGAAAGTAATCCCGGGGCCATCATATCCAAACCATATCTTAGTATCCAGTTCTAGTTGTAAAGATTGGGATACAACTCCAAGTCGCCCTATTACCATGGACACGACTATTCGAATAGATTAACTTCCCTGTAGGGGTGCACCACATTACCTGACACTCTCAATCATCTCTGGCCGGACACACTTTCCTGGGTCATGCCCGGCCTTGGAAGATCAACACGTCGTAGCCCTACCTAGGCTCAACAGGGAGGCTAGCATGCCGGCCTACATCCTAAGTGTGCAGGGGTCTTGGGCCCATCGCCCTTTGCACTCCTGCACATTGCGTATGCGGCCGGTGAGTAGACCTACCCCCATTATACAAGCATAGGCGTTCTAGTCCAACCCGACGTGCGCCACTCAGTCGCTGATGTTTGGAGAGCTTCGGCTTATAAATACGACGTCGATTGCCCATATCTTGTCCCGCGTGGTGGTTGGTGCGTATAGGCCAGTGGCCAACTCAGATCAAATACCCAAATTGTTAGTGTCTTGGGAGCGCACGGTAATGAGCAGAGACTCACGAGCTTGTGACCCCGTCGCCCCATCTCGTGGACTTTCGGCAAGGGTCTGGAATTCCCGGTCGTGCCACATAGAATTCTCGTGGGTACCCTCCAGGACAACCCGACTACAAATCAACTCGCGGCTACCCCTCAGAGTCGACCCGACTTCGACATGGTTATGTGGTAAAGTCAAAGTAACGGTGTGTCCAAAACAGCAAGGGGCAAACTCGAGAAATCACCCCCGATGGATTCCCACTAGATGTAATCGTCAAGGAGGACTTGGAGGAATCACCCTCGATGGTCCACACTTGAGGGGTTGCATGACAAAGCCATTATCAGAAGTGGTGAAGGAGGAATCACCCTCGAAGACCATGACCGATTAGCTACACTACAGAGATAACATCAGAAGTGCTATACGAGGTATTACCCTCGACACTCGATAGTATCTCTGTAGAGTCGTACAATTAAGGGGGGGGTGTGATGTGATGCTCGGGCTCTAGATGTCCATCACGTTGATCGAGTCATTGGTCATAAAGCGAGGGCAAGAGGGACAAGGTGAGGGGCCACTGATGGATCACTAATCAACCTATACTAAGCAGTTTAGGATAAGCAGGTAATGTACAAGAGCAGGCTACAACAACAGGCTATGCATAAGAATATGAGCAATTAAGTACAGTAGCAAAATATAATGCAAGCATGAGAGAGAATGGAATGGGCTATACTGGAATGATCAAGGGGGTTTTCTTGCCTAGAAGTTCTGTTGAAAAGGAACAAGGGTCCTCAGTGATGTAGTCGATCACAGGGGCATTGGCGGAAGTCGTAGGGTCTATCTGAGAAGAAAGAGGGGGAGAAACAAATAAATAATGGGCAAACAAATGTACACGAAACATGACACGACAATACATGGTGCTAGGGGTGACCTAACGCAAGGCTAGACGTTGCAGACGGAGCGGGAAAATATCCGAGAATATTTTTCGGGCTCCAAGCATTTATCAGTCAGATGAAATGGAGTGAACGGATCCATGTTCACTATGCTAGAGGTATGTGATAGATGAATGGATGGCATATTTGGATTCTTCATATTTTTCTGATCATTTTTCATATATAAATTATTTTCATCTGACTTACGGTTAATTTTCTAAGTTTTATTAATATTCTATAATTTATGGAATTCTTTTAGTTCAAGAAAATTAAATACATAACTCTTATGGGTACACAGAACTGTACCTAGTAATGTGTGCATGTGTATGATAGGTGGGACCTGTTGACTGCTGAGTCAATAGTCAACAGTCCGAGTTGACTTTTCATAGTGGGCTAGTGGGGCCCAGGTGTCATACCCACAACTTTAACATTTCCATTTTTCTAAATAGATATTTAGAGGTGGGGTCTCCCTGTCATTATGTCACTTCAATTTAACAAATGAATTTAGTTAGTTTTTAGCACTGGTGGGCCCGGGTGGTCAATAATAGATTAGTGGGCAAGCGGGATTAGCCCCCCCAATTAAACTGGGCCGCCCCTAATACGCACACGCAAGCCACCCCCGAGCATATGGAGCTATCGGGCATGGTTGTGGCCCAGTCAGCAACCACGATGGGCGTGGCAACGGCAGCGGCCAAGGACGGGGGTTTGGCGGCGGCCAACGATGGGGTTTGGCGGTAGCATAGGCGGGCGACACGGGCGGGGGCAATAGTAGATGCAGAGGAAGCAGCAGATGCAGTAGCAACAACACCGCATGTGGGAGGGTGAGGATGTTTGGAAATGTAGCATGCAATTTCAAAAAAATTCCTACGCTCACGCAAGATCTATCTAGGAGATGCATAGCAATGAGAGGGGGGGGGGGGAGTGTGTCCACGTACCCTTGTAGACCGAAAGCGGAAGCGTTTGTTAACGCGGTTGATGTAGTCGAACTTCTTTTCGTTCCCACCAATCAAGCACCAAACATACGGCACCTCCGAGTTCTGCAAACATTCAGCTCGATGACGTCCCTCGAACTCTTGATCCAACAAAGTGTCGAGGGAGAGTTCTGTCATCACGACGGTGTGGTGACGGTGATGGTGAAGTGATCCGCGTAGGGCTTTGCCTAAGCAATACGTGAATATGACCGGAGGCGTAAACTATGGAGGGGGCACCGCACACGGCTAGGAATAGTTTATGTGTGTTCTAGGCGCCCGCTTCCCACGTATATAAAGGAGGGAGGGGGAGGGAGCCAGCCATAGGCGCGCCCTGAAGGAAATATGCCCTAGAGGCAATAATAAAGTTGTTATTTTATATTTCCTTATTCATGATAAATGTTTATTATTTATGCTAGAATTGTATTAACCGGAAACTGATACATGTGTGAATACATAGACAAAACAACAAGTCCCTAGTATGCCTCTACTAGACTAGCTCGGTTATCAAAGATGGTTAAGTTTCCTAGCCAACGACATGAGTTGTCATTTGATAATGGGATCACATCATTAGTGGAATGATGTGATGGACAAGACCAATCCGTTAGCTTAGCATAATGATCCTTGAGTTTTATTGCTACTGCTTTCTTCGTGTCCAATATATATTCCTCCGACTATGAGATTATGCAACTCCCGGATACCAGAGGAATGCCGTGTGTGCTATCAAACATCACAACGTAACTGGGTGATTATAAAGATGCTCTACAGGTATCTCCAATGGTGTTTGTTGGGTTGGCATAGATCGATATTAGGATTTGTCACTCCGAGTATCGAGAGGTATCTCTGGGCCCTCTCGGGAATGCACATCATATGAAGCCTTGCAAGCAATGTGAGTAATGAGTTAGTTAAGGGATGATGCACTACGGAACGAGCAAAGACACTTGCCGGTAACGAGATTGAACTAGGTATGAAGATACCAACGATCGAATCTCGGGCAAGTAACATACCGATGACAAAGGGAATAACTATATTGACATTGCGGTTCGACCGATAAAGATCTGCGTAGAATATGTGGGAACCAATACAAGCATCTAGGTTCCGCTATTTGTTATTGACCGGAGAGGTGTCTTGGTCATGTCTACATAGTTCTCGAACCCGTAGAGTCCGCACGCTTAACGTTCGATGATGATTGGCATTGTACGAGTTATGTGTTTTGGTGACCGAAGGTTGTTCGGAGTCCCGGATGAGATCCCAGACATGACGAGGAGTCGCGAAATGGTTGAGAGGTAAAGATTTATATATTGTAAGGTTAGATTCCAACACCGGAATGGTTTTGGGAAGTTTCGGACGTTTTTTGGAGTACTAGGAGGTTACTGGAAACCCCCGGGGAATCGTTCGGCCAACGTGGGCCATAAGAGAGAGGGTAGGCAGCCCACAAGGGGTGACCGCGCCCCCTCCCATGGGGACTCCGAATTGGACTAGGGGAGGGGGCGCGCCCCCCTTTTCTTTTCCTCTTCCCTCTCTTTTCCTCTTTTCCCCCTCTGGTTGAAGGACAAAATGGGGGACCGAATCCTACTAGGAGTGGAGTCCTAGTAGGACTCCTCCCCCCTTGGCGCGCCCCTTGTGGCCGACCTCCTCCCCTCATTTATATACGGGGGAAGGGGGCACCCCAAAGACACATGAATTGTTTAGCCATGTGCGGTGCCCCTCTTCCACCGTTTACTCCTCTGGTCATATTGTCGTAGTGCTTAGGCGAAGCCCTGCGCGGATCACTTCACCAACACCGTCATCACGCCGTCGTGCTTAAGGAACTCATTAACTCCATCGACACTCTGCTGGATCAAGAGTTCGAGGGACGTCATCGAGCTGAATGTGTGTAGAACTCGGAGGTGCCATTCATTCATGTCGGTGGAAAACACACCTATGGGATCACTAGAATCCCTACTACGGTTGGCGGGCGCGAGGTTTGTGGAAAGAGCGGGTCTAGGTGTCATCACAAAGATCATTTACCCAGGTTCAGGCCATGAGGATGCGTAATACCCTAGTCCTGCTTTGGTGTATATTTGAGTGTTCTTGAGTTCTTGAACTAGCTACGACGCGTGCGTCATTCAAAAGATCTGAATCCCCCCTTAGTATGCCTCAGGCCTCCTTTTACAGGTTAAAGGGGTTGCCACAGTGGCACACATGAGGTGGAAAGGTGTACAGTGGCCAAGCTTATCGCCTGACATCACATGACAAAACACATTAAATGCACTACTTAGGTGTCCTCTTGCTTTATCGGGGACGACAATGAAGCCCGTCCCATCTGTCGCCATTTCGCCTTGCTTAGACACGCGTCCAGGCCAACGAGGCGTGCAGCGCCATGTAAGCTGGCAGGCTGCTGAGCTGGTGCGGTGGCAGGGTCTTCACGAAGATCTGCATGCCACCACGCAGGTGCTTGACTGATTGGCTTAGGAGCCACGCACTGCCACGTGGGTATTTGCTTAGTTGGTGGGTCGGCTGCTGAGCTGGATCGGCGATGGGGCGGGAAAGCCTTACAGTGGTCTTGCTGATATTCCCGGCAAGGGTCTTGCCGGGGCCTTGTGAGTGCCCTAGGCAAGAGTCTTGCCGGGGCTTCATGGATATCTTCGGCAGGAGCCTTGCCGGGACCTCGTGGGCGTCCTCGGCAAAGGGGCCTTGCCAGTGTCTTGCCTTCTGGTTCTCATCTAGGCCTCAAAGGCCTTTTGTCTTCACAAAGATCTGCATGCCACCATGGAGGTGCCTCTCAAGCCTTGGTTCCAATGTGGTTTATGGCGTTGGAACCCTTGGGCTCAAGGGTGGCGTGCTTTGCTGGCGCTGGGAAACTACCTCGGCAAGGGTCTTGCCGGGGGAGTCTACCTCGCCCTCTTGATTTTTGTGTCTCTGGTCTTGGCGTTGCTTTGATTGTCTTGCGCCTTTGGCTTCCCTCCTCTGCCCTGCTAAGTGTCGCCGCGGGCGCGACTCTGACTGCCCATGCACAAGTAAAGGGGTACAAAAAGAGAGCCCCTACTTTTTTACAATGACAGGAGCCCTCGAGCCTGAGCCACACATAAGCGCGACTCGTTGTTGGGCTAGGCCCAGAACGGTGCGTGGGTAGGCGGGGCGGATTTTTACCGTGGTAACTTCTTTGTCTGCTGTGCTTCCCCACGACCCGTTTTGAATGCGCGATGTGGAGGTTCGTGCGCGGGACAGTTCCAGCCCTCATTTGTCATGTCGCAGTAAATGGTAAAGAGGCGGCCCGCGCCTTCCCCATAAAAAGGAATAACCATAGGCGCGCTGCTCATTTACCCTCTGCGCCCTCTCCAATCTCGGAACCGCCGTCCCTTCCTTCTTCCTCCTCAAGCTCTCACTTTTGCTCGCTGCCGCCACACCTTCCATTATTCTTGATCCCTCGGCATCCCCCAACCACCATGGCACCCAAAATTAGCAAGGGAAAAGGGGCGGCACCGGGCGCCGGGGAGGAAGAGTCATCAGAGAATAAGCTGGCGGTGCTGCGGGCGCAACTCGCCTATTTCCCCTGGACGGTCGATGCAGTTCACCTCAGGGATTTCTTCAAGCCCCTGTGGGGGAGGGAGACGACAGGGCATCCCGCCACACGCATCATCCCTGCTGATTTCGCCGAGGCCGGCCCCAATCGGTATCCCTTTTTCATCGATTACTTCTCCTGCGGGCTCTGCCCCCCTTTTTCCGATTTCTTCAATGATATCATGCACACCTTCGGCTTCCACCTTCTTGATTTCACGCCGAATGCGTGGCGTGCATGGCTTTCTTTGCCCATATTTGCGAGGGTTTCACCGGAGTGCTCCCTAGCATGACACTCTTCCGCCATTATTTTTACCCTCGCATCCAGCCAAGGAGTGCCATCCCGGGCTGCATCGGTTGGATCCCGAGGACCCAGGAGAAGGGCGCTTATCCGGAGGGCACCCTGAAGGAGAGATGGGAGGAGTGGCGGGGCCGGTGGCTCTGGATCTTGGAGGAGGACCCGCAAGAGTTCTGCCTGGTTCGTCAGACCCCGCCGGTCCATCGCAAGGACTGAGGTGACCTCGACATCAACGACAAGAAGCTCTCGGTCGCCACTATCAGGATCCTCCACCTCACCACGACCGGGCTCACCCTTGAAATGATTGGGGCAGATTTCCTCCGTCGCCGGATCGCCCCACTGCACAACAAGGGGAGGCCGGCTTGGGACATTAGGAACGCGGTCGACATCATGAGGCTCCGCCCTGGCCTGAAGCACAACTTTACGGCGATGGGGCACGTGCACTTCTGCCTGAGGCTCTTCCAGCTCAATGTGGGTGATGGCGGCTGGGTTGAGAGGGCCGACAAGGCCGTCAAAGGGCCCAAGTTTGGGTTGTCGGCGGGAGTGGTCCCGTTGAGCAACAACTCTCGCCGGTCCGACATTATTGACATGATGCCAGACTTCAACACACATGGCCTCGACCCGGCCTAGGCCGAGCCCCCGGCACACGAAGTGCAGGAGTTCTTCGACAACTTGTCGGAGGGCTATGTCCACGGTGAGCCGGAGCTCATCAAAGACACCACCAAGGAGGAGTTGGACTACATCACCGCTAGAGCGGCATAGGCAGGACTCGCCAGGAGGCCGGCAGAGCTGGCGGCGTGAAGGATGAGGCTAACGCGGATACGGAGGAGAAGGAGCTCACCCGATGGGCGGAGTCTGCCGGGGAGGCCAGCGGCGCTAGTGCCGAGGCTCCCCTTGTCGAGGAGACGGGCGATGAGTTGTCCGAGGAAGGCACCGAGTCGGATGATCCTCTGCCAGCAGCGAGGAGACTCTTCCTGCGGCGGGCTAGCTCTGGCGAGCTGGTCTGGCCCAGCAAGACCGCGCAGTGGCAACCGGCCCAAGAGCAACTCGTGCGCTAGACGAGGGCGATGAAGGCCGCGGCGACGACGAAGATGGCGAAGGCCGCCATGGTGAAAAGGACGATGAATGTCTCCTCGTCATCCAAGCGGCACCGGACTCCATCTCCCTCTCCTTCTGCCTCGGTCAGCACCCTGGAGGCTGACTTTGACTCAGGTCCTTTAGCCCGAAGAGGAAGAGGAAGCTAGTGGAGGAGGAGGTGGAGGACGAGTGAGTATTTCGCTCCCCTTCACTCCCTGTCCTTACGCCTGCATCATCCTCACTGGATTTAGTGTTGTCTTCTGGCCTAGAGGGCGGCGAAAAGGGCCAAGGTCTCAACGGGCGGCGAGCCCCCGGTGGGTACTTCATGTATTCCATTGGTGGTTGTGAGCAGCCCGGACGGCAGCCCCCGCCTTAGCCCCCAGCGTAAGCCCATCACTCACTCCTTCATCGATGAACATCAGGGTGCAAGGCATTGATGCTGACCTTGCCGGGTTTGTAGGAGAAAAACAGCAGCAGGAGGAGCCACTGAGGGCCACTGCCAACATGCCACCCCCCTTGACTACACCGCCCCGAGGGGCGTCCCCATCAAGGGCATCCACCACCAAGCCCACGCACATGGAGGAGGAGGAGGCGAACTTGGGTGCCAGGGATTCTGCCCCGGCAACAAAGGCTGGCGGGGAGGGCACCACTTCTTCCCAGCCCGGTGTAGGTAAATCGCTCGTTTCTCGTCCATGTTCTTTCTTTTTCTTGAACCTTGATCTTGGCTCTGTCTTACTCTCCTCCTTGGTATCTAGACTCTTCCTCGGCGGAGCAGGAAAACATTGATATCATCATCGAGGAGGTCGCCAGGGATGCCGAGGCCGAGGCCCACAGGATCGCCACCGAGGAGGCCACCAAGACCGCCGCCGAAGAGGCCGGCAAGGGGCCCGCCGGAGGGACCAGCAAGGCTGCTACCAAGGAGGCCGACAAGGGGCCTGCCGGGGAGGCTGCTGCCGAGGAAGGGGTGGTCGACGATCAACCCTCCTCCTCCGCCGCCTCTGGCTCGGGCAGGTACTTGAAGGTGGACGACGACCTATTCGTCCACCTTCCAGGGACGGCGGGCACCAGGGCACCGGCTGAGGGGGAGGTGTTTGAGACGAGGCGCTCGGCTCCGCAGGGCTCTAGGTTGTAGATGAACCGATCGCTGGTGGTGGCGATTCTCAAGAGGAGCGGCTTCTTCGGGCCATGAGCGCCGACTTCTAGAAGCTCCAGGCGCTCCACCGTGCCCGTCTGGACAAGGTGAAGTCCAGGGTGCCGGTGGCGGACAATGCGGAGGCCGACCTTGAGGAACGCATCACCGAGACGCATGCCTGGTTCAGCCAGGCCCACGAGGAGATGAAGGCTGCCCAAGATCTGTTGGCCGAGCACAAGCAAGAGCTCATCTTGAAGCAGGCTGACGTAAAGAAGGCCGAGGAGGCGGTGAGGGAACAGGCTACCAAGGACGAGGCCGCCCGACACCAGCACCAGGCCGAGCTGAACTCCCAGGAGGAGGACCTTGCTGCTCGTGAGGAGGCGCTCAAGCCACACTCCGCAGCAAGGATGAGGAGGTCGAGAGACTCGTTACGCATCGGACCCAGGGGCTGGAGCAGAGGCACAGGAAGGCAGTCGATGCTCAAGCCTGAAGAGCAAGGCCTTGGAGCTGGCCAAGGAGAAGGACATGATGAGCAGCGCCTTGGCGGAGGCGTAGGCCGTAGTCGTCGTCAAGGCCGAGCTACTTTCCCAAGCCAACGACTCTGTCAATGGCCTGAAGCTGAAGCTGGAGGGCCTTGAGGGGACGCTTCCGGGGGCCAGGGCCCGGGAAGAGTCCCTGGCCAAGGACTTGGAGGAAGAGAGGCAGCTGCGAAGGAATGACGCCGCTGAGCACAAGGATTACGCAGAGTGCATAAACCGTTGGATCGGCCGCCTTGCTGATGTCGCCAGCAGGATCACCATGAAGCTAGCTACCATGGGGATGTCAAGTGTGAGGTACGCCCCGGAGTCGAATGTGAGTTCCAATGCCGCACTAACCCTGTTCTTCGAGGGTGTCCTTGAAGCCCTGGAGTACTTCCGCTCCAACCGGGCAACTTATCTGGCCAACGAGTCCCAGAGGCTCTGCCGGGGTGCCCTGACCAAGGTGCTCACCAAGGTGGTGTTCTAGAACCCCACCGTCAACTTTGCTAATGCGCTGGAGAGCTTGCCGGAGGGGAAGGACCTCACGACACTCAAGGAGCACATCAAGCCCGTCATCGAGTGCGTCGATGTAGTCGAGAGGGTGGAGGGCCAGCGGCAGGACTAGGCACCCTGTTTCTCGTTGCCGCTGCGAGTTCAAGACCAAGACAATTTTATCTTAAGTTAGAACTGCAGGGATTATTTGATGTAATATAACTCTGTAGTACTTCAATGTGATGCATGCTATTCCCCAGTTCGACCTTTCTTGGTATGTATGCCCTACGCTGAGTTGGATGAGCTTGCCGGCGCGTAAACCTAAGCCGCAACACTGTGAAGGACGGATCCTTAGCAGCCGACTGGGTGTGCTTGCTGCCAGGCGAACCACCTTACCGCTCTCAGCGTGGCCACTTGAACTGTTGAGCGGCCTCGAAATAGAACAAGGCGTTGCCTAAAGCGGATAGGCCACCCTGCCGCCCTCGACGCGGCCGCTCGAACTATTGAGCAGAATCGAAATAGAACAAGGGCATTGCCAACAGCGGAGGGCCCCATCACGTGCAGGTTTTCCATACCAAGGGTGAGACCATTCGAGGGGAATAACTTAGATAAACGAAATTAGCCAAAATTTTGCATGACTTAGGTTTTCGTGGCCACACGGATGGCTGTCGAGGCTACGGACGGCACCAGAGGGCGGCTGATCGACGTCGCCCTCTCCCTTCGGGCCATCTCCATGAAAGAGTCGACGCGTCGACTCCAAAACCAGATTTTCACAACTCGCGTCCCCTACCTGGTGCACCAATGATGTCGGTGGAAAACGACACCTATGGGATCACTGGAATCCCTACTACGATCGGCGGGCGCGAGGTTGTGGAAAGAGCGGGTCTAGGAGTCAGCACAAAGATCGTTTACCCAGGTTCGGGCCGCGAGGATGCGTAATACCCTAGTCCTGCTTTGGTGTATATTTGAGTGTTCTTGAGTTCTTGAACTAGCTACGGCATGTGCGTCGTTCAAAAGATCCGACCCCCCCCCCTCAGTATGCCTCGGGCCTCCTTTTATAGGTTAAAAGGGTCGCCATAGTGGCACACATGAGGTGGAAAGGTGTACAGTGGCCAAGCTTATCGCCTGACATGACAGGACAAAACGCATTAAATGCGCTATTTAGGTGTCCTCTTGCTTTATCAGGGACGACAACGAAGCCCGTCTCATCCGTCGCCGCTTCGCCTCTTCCACCGTCACAAATGAATGCAACTAAAAATCCAAAAAAAAAACAAATTTGATTATATTTTCAAATAACAAATTTGATGATATTTTCAATAAATTTGATGATATTTTTTCATATTCATAAAATTTTTCAAATAACAAATTTGATGATAATTTTTAAAAAATTATTACTGTTTTTATAAAAAAATATTATTGTTTCATATTCATATTCATTTTCTAAAAAATATTAGATGCAACAACAAATAATAAAATACATTACTTATGGCGCACCGCTGGCTGGTGCGCCATTGCTATCTAAAAAAAAGATTACTAATGGCGCACCGCTCGGGGGTGCGCCATTGCTATCAAAAAAAAGATTTCTAATGGCACACCACTAGGGGGTGCGCCATTGCTATCAACAGAAACATACTAATGGCGCACCGCTACGGGGTGCGCCATTAGTAATCTCCCCCCTAGCTAATTCGTTCCTCTCCCTCGCCAGATCCCTTCGTCCCTCTCCCTCGCCAGATCCACCCGCTGCCCCGACCCACGACGCCGCCGCCCCGACCCCCGCCGCGCCCGCGCCCCCGCGCCCCCACCACTGCAGGTCCCCCGCGCCGCCGCCCCCGCGGCCCCGTGCCCCCACCACTGCATTTGTTGCACCACCGACAACCGCATGGGGTGCAGGACGACGACCGCCGCTGACCCGCGAAGCACGTGGCCGCCAGCCTCCCCACGACCAACCGAGGCGCCCAGGAGGACCTCTGCCATCTTCCTCTTCGACTACGAGGACTCGGACGAGCTCGGACGCCCTCGAGCCATCCCTTCGACGTTGCCGCCGCTGCCGACCCCGACCCCGACCCCTCCGGCGACCGGCCGCGCCCGCCCAGGTACCTCTGCTCCTTCCTCCTTCCTCCCTCTTCACCCTGCCTCCCCATTCCCTCCCTCCCTCCCCTTGACCGTGGTACAGGCCGTCGGCGTACTGCGCCGGCGTGTAGCTGAATGTTGTAGGTTAAGTCAACACCTAGAAATGCCATAGTTTACAGAATGTTGTAGGTTAAGTCAACACCTGTTTTGATTGAATGTGTGTTTACTAAATGTTTGTTTTGCTTGAATGCTGGAGTTTGTGAGGGAAGTAAGTATACATTAGATATAAAAAAAACTTGATATTCTGAACAAGCTGGAGTACATGTTTCAGTACAATAGCTACATGTTGGAGTACTTTTGTGTGATAGCAAAACTTGATTGTATCAGAACAGTTAGTTTTGTTAAGTTGGAGAATGTTCAGAATGGTAGTTTAGATTGATGTAAATATAGAAATACTGATAAACAAACAGATGAACAATGGTCCAATGATTTGTTTATGAACAGTGGTCCAATAAACTTCCATGGGTTTATGAATAGTTCATCTATTTTCTTTGACGAGTTGTGCAGATAGAATGCTAACTAAGTTGGGCCTATTTGATAAGTTATATAACTGCATCACCTATTATTGCTACTGATATCATTGGCTCATTGCTGCCTTTGTGCAATGCAGAACTGTTAAGAGTGATTTAGAGGATTCAAGATTCCATGAAGCTCTTTTGACATTTAAAGCTCAGAACTGAAGGTACTTAATAAACTCAAAAGCATTCAGTCCAGACCTTGCAATTTCTGTGTTCTTTTTGTATTGCTAGATCAATGGTAACATCGTTTGACAGGTGAATGTAGTTTGGTCCTACTTTCCTAATTAAATAGCACATGTTTTGCTCATGTTCTTTGAGTGGAGAGGTTCTTGCCACAGGTACCTAGACATAAACTTGGCAAGTTTTAGCAACAAGAATACAAATGATAGTCACTGCAGCTGCACATGATCTTTGCTAGTTATAGAAATTCATTGCTTGTCCTATGTTTTCTGTCAGGGTATTGTTCAGGTAGCTTGCTTTAGTTTGTGTCCTTTAATTTGTAAATCTGCAGTTCTAGCCACCGTTTGTAGTTCTAGCCACTCCTTGCTGCTAGTTCCTCAAGGAGTTCTGCACAAAATTAGCTCAACAAGTTGCATCTGGCTTTTACAAAGTTGTTTTGGCTTAAGAGGATAAGTTGTTGTATATACTGTCATAAAGTTTAGCAAGAACATGGCATCAACAGTGCTACTCTAGTATCTAGTTGGGGAGGGACAAATGGACATTGCATCACTGTAGCTATACTGCACAACAAACTATTAGTCTTAGGATTAACACTCCTCATATGAGATGAAAGGATTTTTTTAAATGGCTTCTTGCAGTTTTGAAAATTCAGTTTATTCGGTTACTGAAAATTCAGTTAATTCAGTTACGCACACAAATTTCAGAACTTTTGTGTGCCCTAGTACTTGGTGTTTGTAGAAAACCAGGAGTGTCAATGTGACTAGAATTCACTTGTTCTTATATAGGTGAAACTTCACTTGTTTTTAGGCTAGTGCAGGGTGTTGCTTTATTCTGTCATCATTTGTAACTATGTCACAAATAAATTGTTCCTTCTTCTGTATTTGACAAGTAATGACTGTTGTTAAGCTGAGGCATGGATTAAGCTGTTTCTTTGCTGTAACATACTATATATCACTCCACAATGAAATACAATACATATTGATGTGCTTTGTAAAACTTGTTCATGTACTGAACTACTAATGCCTTGTGATGCTCTGAATTACTTGTGATGCCTCTGAATTACTTGTGATCACATTGAGAAAGACTTGTAAAGATGATGATCATCTTTTACAGAAAACAATTTCTGTAAACACGTCAGTAACTTTGCTGGGTTTTGTCTCCGACCATCGTGTTGTGATGATTTTGCAGGTACCCTGAGAGGCCCTTGAGTTTGCTGGAATGTCGATTAACTTTCGTTCCGGCAAATTCGGGTACTCCATATGTCCTATTTTCAGCAAAGGTCATGCTGAAATTTTTCGTGAATTTTAGCATGACTTTGCTAAAAATAGGACATATGGGGTACTTGTGGCTAATGCATGGGTCGGGGTCTTAGTACTTAATTAAGTAGGATCAACTGCCCCTTTATTCTTGCTGCATTAAACCATAGGTGGCAATAGAGCCAAGTGATTAGGCCCAACTTAGAATTCTCCTTCCCAGCTTAGCTTTAGGGTGCCTCGGCGTCGACAAACCCTAAATTATAAAACCTTGTATTTTAGGGTGCCTCGGTGTCGATAAGAACCTAAATGATGAAAGCTTAGGCTTTTAGGGTGCCTCGGCATCGAAAAACCCTAAATGATAAAAGCTTAGCTTTTAGGATGCCTCGGTGTCGACAAACCCTAAATGATGAGACCATGATCTTGTTCCTTGACAATAACCAACTTTTTGACCAAACTTTTTTCCTATTTAGAGCAAAACATGGCCCACAACGATGAGGCCAGCGGTTCAGGCGGCAAGAAATTCTGGGAGCTGTCCCAAGAGATGGAGGAAGAACCTCACCGCTATGAGGACACCGCGGAAGAAACCGATCCTAACTACACAACCCCTAGTGGCGTCGGGGATGACACCACTGATGGTGCCACCGAGGATGCCACCACTGATGATGGCAGCGCACACACAGATGGCAGCCAACCGAAGAGGCAATGGAAGGACCGGCGCCCGAACATGCTCGGCACCATCAAGGAGGAATTTACTAAAGCGAACTACGACGGGCATCCAACGGCGCCCAAAGAATTAGTCAAGGGGTACTCGGTTCAGCTCGGGTGCAATCTCCAGAGCACCGTCTCGATCAACACCGAGAACCTAAGGCATAAGGACTGAGGGAATTTGCACAGCCTCCTCTTCACGAAGCTGCACGAACGATACAAGTTCCCCGCTGACTTTGCAAACACACGCCTCTCAGGGAATAAAGTGAACAGTGCTGCCCTCACGAGGATGAGCATGGCCCTGTCTACTTGGAGAAGCACGGTGAAGGGAATGATTGACAAAGGTGATAGTTATGAGAAGATCGAGGCAAAAAATCCTTTGATCAGCGAAGATGACTACAAGGAGTTCAAGATCAAGTGCGAGAGCAGCGCAACCTCCGAATCAAGTCATTGGGGGAAAGAAATGCGGCAGTTGAACTTAGGGGTCAACCAACTCGGTCCCGGCAGTTATAGAGTGGCGGAGCCTATATGGGACAAGGAGGACGCGGAGCGTGCCGAGCAAGGCCTACTGCCCTGCTTCGAGAAATACCATGACAAGCAGACCAGGAACTTTGTCAGGGCCCGGTACAAGGAGGACCCGGTAACAAAGGAGCTTACCACGGATCCGAAGACCAGGGCGCTTGAGCTTGTTCTGGTAAGGAATACACGCCCGCGTAATTAGCTCCATATGGTTGCATTCTAATTAATGAAGCCAAATTTCTAAATGGTTCACATTCCTTCCGCAGGAGACTGAAAGCAGTAGCACGGGGTCGTCTCAGAGGAACCCTTTTGACACCCCTTTAAATAGGGCGTTGAACGTAATGAAAAACAAGGATAAGCTCAGTAAGCCGTCGTCAGCTGGTCGTGTGGCCGGCAAAGGCTTGTCCACAAAATGGTCGTCATACTATACCACTGGTGGGCGAAAGGAGAAAAAGACCAGCTCGGAAAGCCAGTTGCGGGAGGTTCAAGAACTCAAGGCACAAGTGGCGCGGATTCCGGAGATTGTCCAAGAGCAAGTGCAACAACAACTGGGAACGACGCTCACCGCCATGGTGCCTACCTTGATTCAGGGGCTGACGACGTGGATTGCGGGCGGCCAACAGGGGCCTCCCCCGGTTCCCAGCTTCAAGGCCAGCAACTCGCACAACACACAGGCGCGCGCCGTTGGTGTCTCCGGCGGAGGCGGTATTCGTGTCTCCGGCGCCGGCACGGGCATTGGAGCTTAATGCACCGGGTGTACGCGGGCCGGCACCTCGCCAGCAAGCGGCCCCTCCGTCAGTTGCACGCCCGTCATTGGTGGTGCCTCGACATTAGCCGAGCTCGACGACATCATGGTAACTAAGCCTCTCGGCCGATGACTTCATCTCCTTGCCTTTGACTGGGCATCCCTGACGCCCTACATGTTTTCGCAGGGCGCCACCGACGTTCCGTGCACTCTCCTGCACTTCGTGGGTGGCGAGTTGGTCGATGTCGCCAAGGGAAGAATCGTTCAACCGGGCAACCCCGTGTTCCACGGTAATCCGATGCCACCCACCGTCTATAGGGTTGAACTGGTTTGGGTGCTTCCAGGCTACGACGAGTTGTTACCTCCGATTCGACCCGCTGGGGCCGACGAAGATGATGTGATGACCCTCAGCGCCTGCATAAGCTGGCCCCTGCTTTGGCCAAAGAGCCATATTCGTTTGGGGGTGGGGGACACCACCCCATAGACAAGACCGCCAGTCATGCCGGTGCCAAGCCATGGCAAGACCGCCGCAACACTACCGGACATGCCGTACATCCCTATGGCATAGGATCCGGATGACAACGACAATGACGAGGGTACATTTACCAATGTCGATAAGTACTTTGCCAAACATGGGTACGGTGATGAATTCTGCGGGCCTCCTTCTCAAGAACCCAACCCTGAAAAAGACGACCGCGATCTAGTTGGTACCGCGGAGAAACCCAATTGCAACAGGCGTCGTCCGGCGTTCAGTTCTCAGGAGACGCCTCCAGCTGCCGCCTTCACCGAGCCTCAGATAGCCGAGGTGCAAAATATTGTCAGCCCTAACACACTCAAGAAGGCGGTCTGTGAGCAGAACTTGATCCCATTATAGCAGATGAAGAAGAAGAGACGGAAACGAAAGAATAACATGGGCGCCGGTGCGAGGCAGCCGGCACCGAGTATGATCCGTGCTCAGGGCGGGCCACCTTCACCTAAGGATATCTCGAGGAGGGTGCATGTGGCGGGTAGGGCGATGCTACCGACAAATCTGCTCAATGCTGCAACCGGTGCTATGCAGAGTCTGCATGACAGTGTTCTTTCTTTGGAGAAGCGGAGTCTCTCCCAGAATGATGTGGCATACCCAGTTTTCGTGGCCAAGGTGCTAGAGGGAAGGGCTTTGTGGGTAGCGCCATCGGGGGTACGATCGTCATGTGGTTTGATGACATCTTCGCTATGTTTAACCATCATCCGCTGCACTACACCTTCGTTCGGCTGTTTTCGATAAGTATGGAGATGCGGATCATTAGAGACAAGACCCCGGACATCGGGATAGTCGACCCCTTCTACATGCATGCCAAGATCTTGGGCAGTGCTGGGGACCGGCAAGTCGCGAGTTTACACCTCGAAGGCGTCATTCTGGCAAACCCAGATAAGGATAACTTCCTCGTGCCTTACTTTCCTGAGTAAGTCATCCCCTCACCGCCCCGTAACATATGATTTCTTAGATTTCGATCGTTCTTTTTTTCTAACATTCCGTGTTTTGTGCAGTGACACACATTGCACACTCATCCTATTAAGCCCGAAATATTCCATGGCCACGTATTTCGACCCGGACCGTGAGTCGAAGATAGACTACACAAATATCAAGAAAGTTCTTGATGATGCTCTCCCCGGCTACGCCAGATCTGGAGGCACCTTTAAGAGGCCAGTTCGTAGGCACGGCAAGCACGTGTTCACCCACAATATGACGTTCCCCTACGTCAAGCAGCCACCTGGCGGTCAGAAGGATGCCTACTACGCCCTCCATCACATGCGGGCAATCGTACGAGACCTTAATTACCTTATGCTACCAAATAATCTCAAAGATTGGGCCGCAAGCTTGTCGGCAATCCAGGACACGGACATCAGACAAGAATTCTTTCGCATCCAGTCGGAGTTTGAAGAAATCATCCATCAAGATATCCTTCGTACCTCGGGGCAGTTCTACCTCAGATATCAACCGTCCAACAGTGATATAGACACAACGCTACAAATGCAGGCTGACAACGCCCGCGACTTCATGACCATCACGAGAGACGGCGGCTTCATCCATGCTCTGGTCCCTGAGTCGAGTCAAAAGTAGTGATGCCATGTGTAATTCTGAAACATCGATTAGCTCATGTTGTAATTAAACTTTAATGAACTTGTATATCTCTTTGGTTTGGACAGTCGTTCAACATAGATGTAATCGATGCTATTTATTAGTAGGACTATGAATCGTGCTATTAATGTCTTGCTTTTATCTTCCGATCCTTTTGTTGCATACTTATATATTGCTTATGTATTGTCTGTGAATTGCTACTAGCGTTTTGTTTGGCTAGTGCATAGAGATGCCGTCGTATGTCATATACAAGGGTAAGGTTCCCGGAGTCTACGACGACTGGGAGGAGTGTCGGAGACAGGTTCACCATTTCAGCGGTAACAGTTACAAAGGGTACACCACTAGGGCGGAGGCGGAATCTAGATACGCACACTATCTAGCGGGAGAGAGGAGGGAGCATTGGAGGAACCGGATGAAGACCATTTTCATCACGATGATGCTCATCGTGATGACCGCAGCTCTCTTCTATGTGATGGTAGTTTAGATGCTCGATATCGACTTGTAATTTGAAGACAAACTCACTACTCGTGGTCTCGAGACTTGTAATGTTCTATCTTTGTTTGGTCTTTTGAATTCGAAGACTAATCTGATGAATTGTATTTGAAGACTAATCTTCTATTGTATTCGATGAATCTGCTGTTGCTGTGTGGTGCTGTCTATATTTTGTCCAATAATATATTTTGTAACCTGTGCAAATATCAGAAAAGAAAAAAAATCCCTAATATTCATACTAATGGCGCACCACTCAGCACACTAATGGCGCACTGCAGAAAGGATACTAATGGCGCATCACCCCCAAGTGCGCCATTAGTATGCCAAAGCACATGGGTAAATATGCCCCTTGGGAGGCATACTAATGGCGCACGTTGGGCTATACTAATGGTGCACTGTGTGGTGCGCCATTAGTATACCGGATACTAATGGCGCACCAGGGGTGCTCCATTAGTATTTAATACTAATGGTGTGGTGCTAGTGGCACACCAGTAGTGCGCCATTAGTAGGCAAAACTGGTGCGCCACTAGCAGGCCTTTTCCTAGTAGTGGGGGAGGGGGGTGAATAGGCAACTAACAATTTTTAGCTTTTCTTTACCAAATTAAACTTTGCATCAAAGTATGTTGTCTAAATATGCAACTAGGTGAACAACCTATATGATGCAACAACAATAAGTGCACAAGAAAGCAAGGGATACAACACAAATAGCTTGCACAAGTAAAGGCACGAGATAACCAAGAGTGGAGCCGATGGAGATGAGGATGTGTTATTGAAGTTCCTTCATTTTGAGGGTAAGTACATCTCCGTTAGAGCGGTGTGGAGGCACAATGCTCCCCAATAAGCCACTAGGGCCACCGTATTCTCCTCACGCCCTCACACAATGCGAGATGCCGTGATTCCACTATTGGTGCCCTTGAAGGCAGCGACCGAATCTTTACAAACAAGGTTGGGGCTATCTCCACAACTTAATTGGAGGCTCCCAACGACACCACGAAGCTTCACCACAATGGACTATGGCTCTGAGGTGACCTCAACCGTCTAGGGTGCTCAAACACCCAAGAGTAACAATATCCGCTAGGGATTAGTGGGGGAATCTAATTTCTCTTGGTGGAAGTGTAGATTAGGGCCTTCTCAACCTATCCCAAGCAAATCAACAAGTATGATTGGCTAGGGAGAGAGATCGGGCGAAAATGGAGCTTGGAGCAACAATGGAGCTTTTGGGGAAAGAGGTAGGTCAACTTTGGGGAAGAAGACCCCTATATATAGTGGGGGGAACAATCCAACCGTTACCCCCAAGCAGCCCCGCACAGAGTGGTACTACCGCTTGGGCGAGTGGTACTACCGCTAAACCAGCGGTACTACCGTCCCCACCTAGCGGTACTGCCGCGCACACGAGTGGAGCAAGGACCTGGGCCCAGAGCGGTACTATCGCGGAGGTAAGGGCGGTACTACCGCCACTACTGCCACAACAAGTACCGCACAACCCGACACGAGAAAAAGAGGCCTCGAGTCAAGGCGGTAGTAGCCCGGAGCCTCAGCGGTACTACGGCCGAAGATAGCAAGCAGTATTAACGCTGAGGAGCGGTACTACCGCTTGATGTGCTTCGGCGGTACTACCGTTGAGGACCGCGGTACTACTGCTGGGACCAGTCAGGGCAAGCTAGGAGAGGAAAGGGAACTCCATTGAAGCGGAAAGGAACAACAGGTGCGATAAGGATGTGTACGTGTTGATAACACCCTAGCCTTACCAAAGCGGATCCCCTCTTGATAGTACGGTGACTCCTACGAAACTAGTCCACCAACATAGAAACAAAGGAGCTACACCGTCTTGAATAAAACATCGAGGGGAGTGAATCGTCTCGTGCCAAAGGATGAATCTCTGGAAAACTAAACGCACATGATTAGTCCGCAAAAGCATTGTCATCAATCACCAAAATACCTTGGGGATAAATATGCCCTTACAATCCCCCCCTTTTGGTGGATTGATGACAATACAGATTTGCACAAACGGAAAAAGACATAGGACATGCACAAACCCCACAACCCTAAAATGTAGATGGGCTCCCCCTAGATGTGTGCTATCTAGATAAGTGCTTTGGACTGCACGGCACACATACTAGAATCAACGCTCCCCCTACACTTTAGAGACCAACAACCTAAGCAGGGTATATGAGAGCAAAGTATATAACAGGATAAGCATGCAACTCATAAGCTACCGAGGGACTAGATAGACATAGATAATGATAATGTAAAGATAAGGTAGCATATGTCTCACACCATATGTCTGGAACTTAGGTCTCACTGACACAAAATCAAGCAAAGCAAACGGCGAGAAAACACAAACACACCAGAAAGAAGACACACTCGCGAAGACACACTCGTGAAACAGACAATGACAACAACACAAATCCCTAAACTCTCTCCCCCTTTGGTGTCGAGACACCAAAAAGAGAGGGAGTGTTGCTACGGCTCCAGGTGATAGCGAGTGAGGGTCTCAAACATCAGATCCCAGCGGGATCGTCTTTGCCACCATCATCGGTTGGGAACTGCTCGGCATCAGAATCTATCCACGGGCAGTGCTACTGAATCCACTCCTCCTCCTCAGTAAGCTGGTCCTCAGAACCACTGTGAACGGTGGCACCCAACTGACGCATGAGCTCCTTGTGACGCCCCCTGGCCTTCTTCTCAGCCACATGAGTCATGTACCGACCCTGAGACTCCATGCAGAATAGCTTATTCATCTTGAGCTTGAGCTTCTTTGCCCAAGAGGGCTCTGCCCCAGAAGGCTCATAGTCATCATCGTCCTCAGCCTCATCCTCCTCCTCGGTCTCCATGTTAGCAGCAGACGATGTACCCCCAGATTTAGGGACCTAAGTGCCCCAGTTGTCCTTCTTCCTCAGACGCTTGATCTCATGAGACACCAACTCTCCAGTCTCTAGCATAACCTTGGGATAGACCTGACCCCAGGCCTTCTCAATAAGCAGCATGATGAACGAACCATAAATCAGGCACTTGCACTCAGAGATAGCAGATAAGAGCTCAGACCACATAACATGAGAAATGTCCAGGGACTCGCCAGTGTTTTCTTCCTTCTCATGCTGGCAGAAGAGAAGCATATCCACGAGATAAGAGTGAACCATATCCAGATTCCCGATGCGAGGGAAAAGAGTCTCACGGAAGACATGGTGAAGAATGTCCAGAAAGGCAGGCAGCTCATATGTTTCCTTCTTAGTCTCAAAGTTGATCTTCAGCGTGCAATAGGGCCAGAGAGCTGGCTTGTGAGTGGAGGTTGTGTTGCGGTGAGGGCAAAAGCCGACAAGAGACACAAGCCCGTGATCTTCCACCCCAAGTAACTCCATGAATGCCCTCCACTTGACAGAAAGCAACTTGCCATTGGTCATCCAAGTCAGAGTCCTGTCCTCATCAGTCCCTAGATGGACAGTGGCATAGAATTGAGCCACAATATCTGCATCATAGTCCTTGTTGAATTGCATGATTCTGAGAATGTTCAGCTGAGTACACATTTGAAGAGCTTCACCAAAGTACTCAAGATCCTTCTCCATATAGTCCGTGTCGATGGAGCGCACATTAACATAGAGATTCTTCTTGGCCTTGAGCACATCAAAGAAGATGTCAAACTGAAAGCATTTCCAGAACGGACGGTTGACCAAAGTGGGTTCTTGGTCTACCTCATAAGGGTTGCGGCGAGGCCTTGCCCAGAACTCCTTTGCATTCATTTGAGGCAGGGTTTTGCCCGTTGGCTTTGGCTTGACGACAAACTTCTTCTTGAGTTGAGGTGGAGGTGGAGCAGTTGAGGAACCTCTTGTTGACTCAGATGTGCGGTAACGCTTTGACGTGGCACGACCGGGGTTGACACGGCGAGCTTGATGCTCAGGATGCTCATCACCTGGAACCAAACACAAGAACATGCAAAACAACCAGAAAGAACAAGCATAAGCCACAAAAGACAACAAAAAGGATCAATGAATGGTAGAGACATGATGGAATTTGGCAGCCAGCGGTAGTACCGCGACCTGGAGGCGGTAGTACCACTCCAAGCGGTAGTACCCCTCCTAATGAGAGCGGTAGTATCGCTCGAAGCGGGGAAACAGTGGTTTCCTACTGCCGTGGTCAGATCCGGCACTACCGGCCTACCAAATTCAAAAAAATTCCTACCAAACGCTAATCCAAGATGCCTAGTTGCCTTATCCATCCTACTCAAGCCTAGATTTAGCCAAAAATATAGAGATGCAACCACTATTGCCCCTAAGACGCTAGATCTGAAATCTAGACAAAAAGAGAGAGGGAACGGGGGCAATACCGGCATCCATGCCAAAAGGACGGGGTGGGGATCGACTCCACCGAAGGAAATGGAGAGGGACGCCCCGGAGAAGAAGATCCGCCGAGCCCTCCTACGGCGAGACGGTGCTAGAGAGATGAAGAGGAGCAAGGGGGCGAAGCAAATGGGTATGGGGGAAAGAAACCTCCCCCTGCCCTGATAAAACCCCCTGATCCTGCCCCGCAGCGGTCATGCCGCGCTGGTGGGCGGTAGTACCGCTTATAAGCGGTAGTGTTGTGCACCACCAGCGGTAGTACCGCCCAGCACACCATGGCAACTAGAGAAAAACGACGAAGATCAAAAAGAGAGAAACCAACGACAAAAACGACTAGGCAACAAACACACTAGCAAGGGGCCAAGACACACCTCTTCAAGAGAGGGCGGTGGCCGAGGCCACCTATGTTTGAGTCAATAGGTATGGCACCACGAAGATTTTAACCTTGGGCCCATGACCAAAACTCGTCCTTTAAGCACAAGTACCATCGAAGATGGTTAAAGTGAAAGACTTGATCAATTTATGCATAATGGGGGGAGGGAGAGTTCATTGAGAGAACAACACTCTCCCTATGTCCATGCCTACACCTAAACTGGACAACACGTTGAATGTGGTGGGATGTGCATGGGTTCAAGATACATTGCTCGAATCAATGATATTTAGCTCATGCCTTAACTCGCGAAATCCTGCTTCATCCAAGGGCTTGGTGAAAATATCTGCAAGGTTATCATTAGTGTTGACATACTTGAGCTCGATCTCCCCTCGCCTAAAGTGATCCCAGATGAAGTGATACCAAATCTCAATATGCTTCGTCTTGAAATGTTGCACCTGGTTGAGAGAAATCTTGATGGCACTTTCGTTATCGCACCAAAGAGGCACTTTTTCACAAATGACACCATACTCCTTTAAAGTTTGCCTCATCCATAAGAGTTGTGCATAACAACTACCGGCCGCCACATATTCCGCTTCGGTGGACGAGAGAGACACACAACTTTGCTTCTTGGAAGACCAACTCACCAAAGAGCAACCAAGAAATTGGCACCCTCCGGAAGTGGACTTCCTATCCACTTTGTCTCCTGCCCAATCGGAATCCGTATATCCTTCAAGCTTGAAGTTTGTTCCTCTTGGGTACTGTTGAGGATATAACTACTGAGTGTAAACTGCCCAGGAGGGGCCGGTTCACGCAAAACCATACTGAAGCCCAGGAGGACAAGAAGATGGCGCTTTACTGATAAGGCTTAGAGGCCCGAAGCCCAGAGGCGGTTTAGGGCCCATAGTGGTATACCGTCATAGTTGTATTCTTGTATTGTAAGTTAGGGAAAGGGAGAGACCGAGCCAAAAACTTGTATGAGTCGGCCTCGGGACTCTGTAAACCGGCCGAGCGTCAACCTGTGTATATAAAGGGACGACCCGGCGATGGTTCAGGGACAACAGACAACAACTTGAGACTCAGGCAAAGCATATTTGCTCCCTGGTCATCGAAACCAGAATAATTCCATCACAACTAGACGTAGGCTTTTACCTTCATCCAAGGGGCCTAACTAGTATAACTCTCGTGTCCCTTGTCCGGTTTAACCCCTTCAGGCTAATCTCGTTGTGATGGCTCCACGACTAAGTCCTTCCGCTAGGACATCTGACGTGATATTTCCACGACAGTTGGCGCCCACCGTGGGGCTATCGCACGATGGTTTTGAGTTCCTAAAGGGTAACTTTGAAGGACTCAAGGAGTACGTGGTTGGCCGGATGACCAAGAGTCGTCGCAGCAAGCTCTACATCGACGACGCAGGCTGGGGCCTCGAGGCCGACTCAATCGAGTACGGGTACCGGGTCCCGTTTGGCGGAATTCACATTTTCATTGGCAAGATCGGCGAGCTGGGCCCTGAGCCGGACATCTCCACCGAACTCGTCGAGACGGCTCAGCATGCAAGTCCTGCCCGTGTTCAGCCTGCCATGAAGCGTGCGTTCATAGGATTCATCCATGGCGCGTAATCTGAACCGATGTCCGATGGTGAGACGGTCGTCTACTCAGATGGTGAATTGTCCACTGGTGAAACCGAGTCGCTATACCAATTGCACGATGGCCGGTTCGAGGGATACTCCGATGGCGACAGTATTCCGGGTCCCCTTGAACCGCCAAACTGGGTCGCGATCTTCATGGCCGGTACACAGCCCACCATGCAATCTTCATCTACAACAGCAATGGTCTCCGGATCGGTAGCCGTGGTAGGAGGCCCGATGCACTGGCTGACTCAAGTTCTTGCCGGTTTACTGGATGATTGGACGACACTGTTGACCACAGCGGTAACTCTGGAGACTCAAGTTCAGCACAATGCGGATGTTGCAAAGTTAAAGGATCAGATAGTTCAGGCCAAGGCGGACTTGGTGGCTGAGGAGGCCAGGATGGATGAAGAACGGGCCGCTTTAGATGCCCGATCACAGGAAATCAAAGCGCAGAATTACCGGCTTACGTTGGATCAGAACGCATCAAACGAAGTTATGAGAAGGAAGTACCGGTCTCGACTGCCACAAATTTACGAGGGTCTGAATCTCTTCAGTACACCAGGAGCTGGGCCTAGCAATCTGGCAGGACTAAACCGGACCGTAGCACCTGGGGCAGCGCCGGATCAACCACGGGCGATTGACCCGCCTCGACGGACAGACAACCCACCACAGCATGTCGCAACACCACCGGGTCATTTTTCCAGTCCTTTGGATAACATGATTGCAGCAGCATCACGTTTGGCGGCTATTCCGATGGAGGGTGATTCCTTAGCAGTGATTGAGACTCGACGAGCCAGGGATCTTCTTCAAACCGCCATTGTTCAGCAACAGGCTTATTCCTACAGCCGAGACAGAATAAATTTGAACCCCCGTCCGAGCAAGAGTTATAGCAGGCACATGGACGAGCCGGCCGTGTCAAGTAGCGCACGGCGTCAAGATGCGCCTCGAGGGGCTAATCCGGCGAATGGCGGTCGGAATGCTCAGGACATAGTGGATAATGGCAGAGCGCAAAGGGAGGCCTTTAGTGGCATAGTACGCGGGTCATCATCAACCCACCCCAGTTCAGCCAGTTGCATCAGTAGAACGAGGGACCGGGCTTGATTTCAGCTCCTGGGGAGTGCCGTGTCTCATCCCGGCTCTCCGTAATGTGCAGTTGCCCAAGGATTTCAAAGGGCCACGCAAGGTGCCTAATTATACCGCTGATCAACCCCCCGAGGCGTGGATTGAGAGTTATGAGATGGCAATGGAGATGCTAGATGTAGATGAAGTGGCGTGTGCAAACTACTTCACCATGATGCTAGAAGGAACGACTCTTACCTAGCTGAAGAGCCTGCCTGCTAACTCGATTAATTCATGGGATGAGTTGAAGGCCAAGTTCATAGCAAACTTCAAGGATACGTGCAAACAACCTATGTCCATTGTGGATCTAGATGCTTGTGTCCAAGGAGAGAACGAATCAAGGACTCATTGGGTGCGCCGGGTTTCAGAAGTTTTGCATTCATCGGACCGCATCAATGCTGACACGGCGATCGTAACATTGGAGCGTAATTGCCAGTTTAAGTCATTGAAAATGAAGTTGGGACGGCTCAAGCGTCATTGCAATGATATGGGAACACTCATGGCAGCTTTGGTTAAGTATGCTGATTCTGATAATACCAAAGACCCTGATTCTGATGAAGAGAAACAGGAGAAGTGAAGGAAGAATGCCAGTTCAAAGGGACAACATAACCAGGCGGGCCAAGGAAACAATGGTAAGCGTAAAGCAGACAATTCCGATTTTGTGGTTAACACCAATGTGCAGGGTAATATGCAGCATCGTAAGGGTAAACTGCCCCAGTGCGGTGGAGGAATGAATCTGGAACGCCTGTTAAACCAGCCCTGCCCAAAGCACAGGACAAAGGAGGCTCCGGCCACACACCTTTGGAAGGATTGCCACATCATGAGGGAGTTCAAAAATTCTGATCTTTTTCGGTATGATCAGGATCCCTCTGGTGGTTCTGGTCCAGGATTCCATGGGCCGGGTTACGGCGGTGGCGGTTCAAGCTCAGGGTTTCAGAATAATAAGGGCAATCAGAACAGCCAAGGTGGTAACCATTAACAGGGTAGTCAGGGGAGTCAACAACACTCGGGTTATCAGAGCAACCCGAAGTAGTTAAACGGTGGACAGTATCATGTCTTCACCACTAGCTTATGCAAGCGCGATCAGAAGCTCCATAAAAGAACAGTGAACTCTGTTGAACCGGCGGTGCCCCGTTATCTACGTTGGTCTGAGCAGCCTATTGTCTGGAGCAGGGAGGATCACCCTCCCCGGGTTGACAATCCGGGTCACCTAGCTTTGGTGGTTGCACCCCATGTGGGAGGTTATAAGTTTACTAAGGTACTCATGGACGGAGGGAGCAGTATCAATATCTTGTACTATGAATCCTTCCAGCATATGGGGTTGACAGATAAGAATCTTAGGCCGTCAAACACCGTTTTTCATGGAGTGGTGCCTATCAAGTCGGCTTACCCAGTTGGTAAGATAGCTCTGGAGGTGGTTTTTGGAGATGATCATGACTCAAGGTCCGAGACACTGACCTTTGAAGTGGTTAAAATCAGAAGTCCGTACCATGCTTTATTTGGACGACCGGTTTATGCTAAGTTCATGGCAAGGCCATGTTATGTTTATCTGCAACTTGAGATGCCGGGTCAAAAAGGGACTATTACGGTTCATGGCAGTCGTAAGATTGCTCTGGAGTGTGAGGAAGGTGATGCGGCGTATGCTGAATCGGTTTGTGCAAAGGAGGAGTTAAAGTTTTATAAGGACAATGTTGATCCGGCAGACATGACTTCCCTTAAGAAGCCCTCTACAGAACATGACCCGACCCTGAAGTTCAAACCGGCTAACGAAACTAAACTTGTTGATTTCGTTCCTGGCGAATCATCCAAGCAGTTTAGTATCAGCACAAATCTGGATCTGAAATAGGAAAGCGTGCTCATCGAGTTCATCCGTGAGAACCGGGACATTTTTGCATGGAAGCCTTCTGACATGCCAGGTGTACCGAGGGAACTCGCTGAGCACACTCTCAATATTGATCCCAAGTTCAAACCGGTCAAACAGTTCCTTCGCCGCTTCAACGAGGAACGACGCAAGGCCATTGGAGAAGAGGTGGCCCTGCTGTTGGCTGCTGGTTTTATCATTGAAGTGTTTCACCCAGAGTGGTTGGCTAATTCGGTGTTGGTACTTAAGAAAAACGGCACTTGGCGCATGTGTGTGCATTACACATATTTGAATAAAGCTTGCCCAGTTGATCCCTTTGCCCTCCCTCGTATTGACCAAATCATTGATGCTACGGCGGGTTGTGAGCACTTGAGTTTTTTGGATGATTATTCTGGTTCTCATCAGATCAAGATGGCAGTTAAGGACCAGGAGAAGACAACTTTCATTACTCCCTTTGGAGCCTTCTGCTATGTATCTATGCCCTTTGGGCTCAAGAGTGCCCTGGCAACTTATCAACGTTGCGTGCAGAATTGTCTTCATACTCAGATTGGGTGCAATGTTCATGCTTATGTGGATGATATTGTGCCCAAGTCCAGGAAAGCAGAGACACTCATATCTGATTTGTGAGAGACCTTTGATAATCTGAGAGTTTATAAAATGATGCTCAATCCGGCTAAGTGTGTTTTTGGTGTTCCGGCAGGCAAGCTCTTGGTCTTTCTGGTGTCTAACAGAGGCAATGAGGCTAATCCGGAAAAGATCAAGGCAATCACATCCTTGGCTAAACCGGCGTGTATCAATGATGTTCAGCGACTGGCGGGTCGTATTGCGGCTTTGAGCCGGTTATCAGCCGTTTGGGAGAAAAGGCAATTCCTTTGTATCAGATGTTGAAGAAAACAGACAATTTTGTCTAGAGTGATGCAGCTGATGCGGCGTTTGAGGACTTGTAGCGGCAGTTGGCTGAACCGCCAGTTCTTGCTGCTCCCGTTGATAAGGAGCCGCTACTATTGTATGTGGCTGCTAATTCCCAGGCTGTCAGTGTTGCCATTGTGGTGGAGCGCAAGGAGGGTGGGAAGGAGTACCCGGTTCAAAGGCCGATTTACTATATCAGCGAAGTGCTCATTGAGTTAAAGCAAAGATATCCGCATTGGCAGAAGATGGTGTATGAGGTGTTTATGACAAGTCGGAAGCTTAAGCAGTACTTTCAAGGTCATCCCATCACAGTGGTCAGTTCTGCTCCTTTGGGAGATATAATTCAGAACAGGGAGGCAACTGGCTGGGTTGCAAAGTGGGCTATTGAGCTTGGGCCACATGGTTTAAAGTATATACCTCGCAAAGCCATCAAGTCCCAGGCTCTTGTGGATTTCATCAAAGACTGGACCGATTTGTAGGCACCAGAAGACAAACCGGGAAGTACATATTGGACTATTCACTTTGACGGGTCCAGGCAATTGGAGGGCTCGGGGGCTGGAGTTGTCCTTACTTCCCCTCGAGGTGATAAAATTCATTATGTTCTTCGCTTAATGTTCCCTTGTACTAACAATGTAGCTGAATATGAGGCTTTACTCTATGGTCTTTGAGTGGCTACGGAGATGAACTTAAGCCGTGTACGGTGTTTCGGCGATTTAGATCTGGTAGCCCAGCAAGTTTCAGGTACTTGGGATTCCAAGGATTCTCTCATGGCGGCTTACCGGCGCGAGGTAGACATTGTGGCTGGTCACTTTAAGGGATATCAAGTGGAGCACATTGATCGGGGCAAAAACAAGGTAGCTGACGCTTTAAGCCGGCTAGGATCTCAGCGTAAATCGGTGCCGCCCAATACCTTTTTGGATGTCTTGCATAACCCATCGGTTCAACTGCCTCCAGAGGAGGACCTTGCTATTCCTGATCCGGAGGCACAGTTGGTGGCCGCTTCACATATCATTCTGGACTGGATGGTTCCATACTTGGCATATATGAATCGGGGCGAGTTACCAGATGATGAAATTTTGGCCAGACAGATAGTCCGGCGGTCCAAGTCCATGGTTGTTCACAACGGCGAGTTACACCACTGCAGTGTTTCTGGTGCATTCCAGCGCTGTGTTTCTCCTGAAGAAGGCCGTGAGATTTTACGTGAAATCCACAAAGGAGATTATGGTCATGACGCCGGTTCAAAATCCTTGGTTGCCAAAGCTTTTCGTCATGGCTTCTATTGGTTGACGGCTCACACTGATGCTGAGGACTTGGTCAGACGGTGCGATGGCTGTCAGAAATTCTCAAGGCGAGCTCACATTCCGGCTCAGGAGCTACGGATGATTCCTATCACCTAGCCATTTGCAACTTGGGGGCTTGACATGGTAGGGCCTTTCAAGCAATCAAAATATAAGAAGACCCACATGTTGGTGGCGGTTGACAAGTTCACTAAATGGGTTGAAGTGAAGCCAGTAAGCAAGTGTGATGCAGCCACGACAGTTCCGTTCATCAAAAAGGTGATCTTCCGTTTCGGTTTTCCACATAGTATTATCACAGATAATGGCACGAACCTATCTAAAGGCGAGATGGAGGATTTTTGTCAACGGGAGCACATCCGGCTTGATGTAATATCTGTGGCTCATCCCCAATCCAATGGTCAAGCTGAGCGAGCTAACCAGGAAATTCTAAAGGGTATAAAGCCCCGACTTATGGTCCCTTTGAAGCGGACGCCGGGTTGCTGGGTGGAAGAACTACCATCTGTGTTATGGAGCATAAACACCACCCCAAACCGGTCTACAGGTTATACGCCTTTCTTCATGGTTTATGGAGCAGAGGCGGTACTCTCCAGTGATATTCGTCATGACTCACCTCGAGTTGCCAATTATGTTGAAGCGGACAACGAGCAAGCACGTCAAAAAGCACTGGACCTGTTAGATGAGAAGCGAGATATGGCCTTGGATCGTTCGGCGGTTTACCAGCAAGACCTGCGGCGTTATCACAGCCGCCGGGTTAAAACAAGAACCTTTCAAGAAGGTGACTTAGTGCTCCGGCTCATCCAGGATTAGACCGATATGCACAAGTTATCCCCACCTTGGGAAGGGCCCTTTGCAATCAGCAAGAATCTGCACAACGGATCATACTACCTCGTTGACGTATGAGAAGACTCACGCACTTCTGAGGAGGAGACCTGGCGACCGTGGAACATAGCTCTCCTTCGGCCTTAATTCACTTGAGTTATAGGCTCTTCTTATGTACATATTATGACAATGTATATATTATGATCAATATAATAAACCGGCATCCTTGCTACAAGCAGGGCCTCTGCCGTTTTTCCAATATTTCTTGGTTACAAGGGGGCTTCTACTTCCAGAGCGATGACCCATTTTGTCCATTAAACCGGCTATTACACCATCATACAGCTTGGGAGCTTCACACCCAAGGGGCCAAAGAGAGATCTGTTGCTATAAGCATGACTCAAACATAGGCATCCATTGAGCACAACTCATAAAGTTACTTGGGGGCTCTTTGTCTAAAGTAACAAAGAGTTTGAAAGGACCCTTGTAATCGGGTATCGACCCACGGCTTGGAAGCCTGGTGTATTCACCTAAAACCCCGGGTTAACCTGCCTTCATCAAGTAAGCGACTCCTATCTAGGTAATCCTGGCATGACCCGCCGAACGTTTGGCAGTTACTCTCATTGAGACCCTGAACTTGTCAAAGTTAAAATGACAATTGGTTAGTTGGAGGCCCATCTTAAAAGGCTTTGTCAAATGGTTTAACTCAGTGGCCTGGCAGCCCATGAAAAGCCTCGAATTTGGGCCTGGTAGCCCTCGAAAAGCCTCGACTACAAGTTTTATTTGCTTTTGCTTTTTACAACTTCTATCTTTATTGATCACCCTTTCAAGCAAACCAGGGTCTTTCGACCCGACCAGACTATATGTCTTCATCTTAACCCGTTGTTTCTTAACCTGGTGTGGCTTACAGTTATCATTTGTTAAAGCATATAATCAATAGTGAACCGGCATCTTTTAATCCGGTCTGGCTTTGACTACCTGTCGCCAGTATGATCATCCGGTGTTCATCACAACCCGGTTTTACTTCTTACATACCAGCATTGCATGCTGGAAGTTGGGTATTCACCCTTACTACAAATAAGTTGGTAAACCAACAGCATAATTTCATATCACAGATCTTTTTATGCAGACACAGGGATTGCATAATATTATGAAGGTATATACGCCAGCACTAAAATTCTCATGGCGGATTAAACAAAGTCATATCTAAGTGCACAATGGCACAGATCAAAGTATTTCAACTAGCCTATTACAAGGCGCTTTAAGGCCCAAAATAAGGGATTGTTCTTTACACATAACACAGTTTATGAAACATCAACCCGATTGCCGGTTCAAGACTCATCACCATGTTGACATGAAGTTGATGGATCATCTGGCGTCGGTTCAGCCTCCTCCTCCCCATCCAGTGGCTGGAAGTTAACAGTGGTCCAGTCAATCCGGGTTAAAGCTTGAAAGACAACCTCTTCACTTATAAGTTCGGACGGATCAACGTCAGGGGCGTAAGTGTTCATACGGATTGGCGGGATAAGATTTTGCACTTCCTTCACGGCAGTGTCAATCCGTTGGTTGTTGGCATCATAGAAGGACTGGTGAACAGTCAAGTTAGCTTCTTCCGCCAATTGACTTGCCAGAGGACGCATCTCCTTTGTCAGAACTTTGAGGGCCTCGTTATCAAATTCTGCCCCATTTTCTTGTTCACCAGGAAAGCCCTTGGCAATATCAACCGGATCCAGGTCAGCCATCCATGCTTTGGCTCGGGTAAGTGCCAACAAAGCGCCAGCCCTGGCAGCGGATCGCTTCATCTCTTCTATCTATGCCGGCGTCATGGATAAGCTTGCTAGGGTGTCCTTGATCAATGTTGGGGCCGGATTGTTGTATGAGACCGCACAGATAACCCGTTGGGCACCGGTATACAGTTGCTCTATCAACGTATATGCTACCTTGAGCTTCATCCGCATATCAGAGCCCAGATGAGCAACACGGCCACCTACAATGGTTTAAGATTTTGATGTTAAACCAGCAAAATTCAAAGATGGTTATTCAAGAAATCTTGACAAGAGTATTTACCAAATATTGCAGAGGTCATAGCATTCACTTGGCGCTTCAACCGAGTTAGCTCTTCCACCACCGGTTTAAGAGCTGACTCGGTGTCTTCAGCCCGCTTCAGCAATGCAGTCTTTTCAGTCTCCCAATTGGCACGCTCAGTCTTGAAATTGTCCTTCAGTTGCTCCATGGCTGTTAAAGCACCTTTCAGCTCCTCTTTGGCTTTGGAAGTCTCTGATTGCTGGGACTTGATATTCTCTTGAAGATTGGCAATCTTGGAGTCCTTGTTGTTTATATTGGCCTGCAAAGATGAGATGATGATGATATTTTTCTCAAAGTCCCAAGTATATAATCAGTTATACACTTGGCCCTTGGGGGATAATGCGGAATGATTTTCTCTTTCTGCTTGTTTAAAAAAAGTCCCAAGGCTCAATACAAGTATGAATCTTGGCACTTGGGGGCTAATGCATGTTTGGTCAAAAAGTATATAGGCGAAAGGAGATGGCAAAATGAATATTGAGTCATGAAGTCCCGGTGCACCTTGACAAGATTAAACCGGCCCTTGGGGGATACTCAGTTGAAACAAGCTTTATTCACAAGTCCCGGCTTGTCTTCAGGAGACAAACCGACCCTTGGGGGCTACAATGGAGATATACAGAGCAAAGCAAGATTAAAATGTGTGGAGAGTTATCTCATAGCGCTCCTTCATCATATTCACCAAACCGGCCTCATAATCTCGGCTTGTGTACAGGCGGTTCAGGAATCTAGAATGAAGCTCCTTGGCAGAAAGGTTAACATAGTTGGATAAATCTGTTTTCCCTTTCCCCTTGCCCATAGCAGCCAATTCCTCCTTGGCAGTATGCTTCGATAAAGCAACCGGATTGCCTGGGGCGGTATAAGCAGTGCCGGTGATAATAACATCATGCCACCTTTTGGCGGCCTTGGCGGATTGAGAATATCTCTGACTGGGCTTGGCGGATTAGCAACTAGGCTCGGTGGGTCAGCAGCTGGACTTGGAGGTGCAGTGTGCGGACTTGATGGATCAACATACGTAGCCGGGTCAGCTTCTGGCGGATTAGCATCAGTGGATGGGTCTTGTGGGGCAGAGTCATCCATGACAACATCAGTATCTCTACCAGCATCTTCTGGGGTCTTCTCTGGTTCAGCTTCATCAGTGGGCCCGCTGGTCTTGGCTTTCTTGCTCAGTCGGGCCTTGGCACTACAACATCAAAACAAAATATTAGTATGGTAAACCGACGCATGATGGAAAAAGCTAAAAGGAAGTATGCTTACCCAGTGACGGTCTTGAGGGGAGGCAATTGCGTGGTTGATGAATCGCCAGATGAAGAGTTAGAAGTTACCTGATAATTTGAATCAGATGGATTAAGTGGGTAGCGGAAGCAACCCGCCAAGGGACATGACTTATTAAAAGAGGAAGAGACCTCTGGACGACGCTTTCGGGGTGGAGTGTCTGGTAAACCGGAGGACATGACCTGTTGACCACTATGCCGGGTTGTGCGACGGCCTTCAACTTGCTGTGTCTTTAAAGAAAATTGTGGATCCAAATGAGCAAGTGGGTGAGAGCGTTTTACTTTCTGAACTGCACGGCAAATTTTTTGAACCGGCACGTGATCTGAAATGGAGGAAAGGGAGATTACCTCAACATGATCAGTGCGGCTGGCTTCCGCGTCGTCTTAACAACAATCATTGTTAATAAGGTGTACAAAAAATAAGCCAAGGGAGTAAAGTTCTACCTCTGGGTCTGATTCTTCAATATCTTCGGGCGGATCAGCAGATTCGCCGGTCTTCTTTTTGGCTGCTTTCTTTATAACTTTGCTCTTGGCACGAGGATCCCTTGCCGGTTTGTCTGAAGCCTTCCTTTTCCAGAAGGAGGTATTGGCCTGTGAAAAATTAAACAAAGGTTTATTAGAACAATGTTAAAGCGGAGGCGGATCAAGAAAGTACAAGGATAAAATCTTTACCGCTGGCGGTTTGTTGGAGGTGTAAAAAGGGGCCAGCCCAGTTTGGCTACGTGCAATGATCGGTTCATCTAGCATCTTCTTCACAGATTCAGTGACTTCATCATCAGTCATTTCTATCTCATTAAATCGTTGGGGGTCCTTGGCATTGCCGGTATACTCGTGCATCAATTCGGAGCGGCGGCTTAAAGGAAGGACATGCCATGCAACCCAGCAGCAAACGAGGTCAACACCAGTCAAACCGTTGGGTAGGAGAGCCCGGAGCTTGGCGAGTTGAGGTGCGTAAGCCTGTCGCTCCTTGGCGGTGAGTCGTTGAGGCAGGGGATGGCCATTGCTAAGCCGGTGAGCGCGGTAACCCGACAAGGGATTTTCTCCAGCAGGAGCAGTATTTTGACAATAGAACCAGGTTAGATTCCAGTCTTTCGGATGGCTATGATGTTTGGCGTGAGGAGAATCAACTTCTTTTCTCTTCTGAATCGACACGCCACCAAGTGCAGTATTGGGGCCGTCAGAGAACTCAGTTCAGCAGTTTAAGTGAAAGAAATCCCAGAAGAGCTCAACAGTTGGTTCCTCTTAAAGGTAAACTTCGCAGAACACTTGGAAGTTGCATATGTTGGACACAGAATTTGGTCTAATATCCTGAGGATGGATTTGAAAACTAGCAAGGACATCCCGGAAGAACTTTGATCCGGGAGGGCTGAATCCTCGGTCTAAGTGCCGCATAAATACAATCACTTCTCCGTCTTGAGGTTCAGGAGGGCACTCAGGGCCAGGGACTCGCCAATGAAGGACATTCTTTGAGGCTAAAGTGTCCGTTACAATGTATCCATTGATTTGAGTCTCTGTGATCCGGGAAGGAGCCCAGTTGCAAGCTGAGAATTGCTTAGTCATTTTGGAGGATAAACTGTAAAAGAAATGCGAAGGCCGGTTTAAGATTCAAGGTCGAGGTGTTCTAAAACCGGTGTTAAACCGGGAAATTTGAAAAGGACAAATTGGAAAGTTGAACCGGATATGGCTATCCAAGTCGGAATGGCGGTTTAAGTAAGGGCTAATGGTATCCGGCGGATTACTAACTACTAAAGGTTAAACCGCCCTTAAATAGAAGAGGCAGAGCTGAAATTTACTAAGTGTTTACAGAAATAGATTTCATAGTATGGCAGTATAATTTTGGATCTACCGTGGTTCAATAAGGAAAATTTATCTGAAGCCCTACAATGGCGCTAAGAGGAACAAAGAAGGTCCAGATGCAGTTTTTCTAGGAACAGCAAGGCGTTATGGTGCAACAGATTAAAGTTACGGATCTAGCCGCAAAAGAAACAATCATGCATAGCTAGGTTCAGTAAAAAGGCTAAGGGAAAGATGGAGAAGAACTGATGAACATCAATGAACAGAGATGAACTTTAAGCCCTAATGGAGATCTAGGGTTACTGGAAGGAAGGCTTACTAGGGCCACGCAGCGGCAGAGGAGTATCACAGGAGCTCTGGTCTGAACAGGGTGATGCATCGGCCTAGTCGACATAGGTTCGAGGATCGACGGTGGTGGTGGCGGTGCTCAAGTTCTTCGGGTCGCGAGGAGGAAGATGAGAGGCAAGGGGGAAAATGGAAAGACCCCCGACCCTATTTATAAAGGCAAGAGGATAAAACGGCAGGCGCGAAAATCGAGGGGCTTGAAGCGGCAAAAGAGGACGCAATTGTCGTCTCGATCTTCGGGAGCAATTAATGAAAGGAATCTTTTTATACAGAGATGACATCATGACGATTTACTGCAGTGACAGAAGATGACATCATGGCGGTTTACCAAAATTTACAGGGAAACAGTAACATGGCAGTTTACAAGAATCATCAGAAGATGCCCATGGAATTTTTCCAAGTGTTGAAGATTGACATGAACAGGTTCAAATCAATCTGGGGCCTAATGTTGAGGATATAACTACTAAGTGTAAACCGCCCAGGAGGGGCCGGTTCACGCTCAATCATACTGAAGCCCAGGAGGACAAGAAGATGGCGCTTTACTGATAAGGCTTAGAGGCCCGAAGCCCAGAGGCGGTTTAGGGCCCATAGTGGTAAACTGTCATAGTTGTATTCTTGTACTGTAAGTTAGGGAAAGGGAGAGACCGAGCCGAACACTTGTATGAGTCGGCCTCGGGACTCTATAAACCGGCTGGGCGTCAACCTGTGTATATAAAGGGACGACCCAGCGGCAGTTCAGGGACAACAGACAACAACTCGAGACTCAGGCAAAGCGTATTTGCTCCCTGGTCATCGAAACCACAATAATTCCATCACAACTAGACGTAGGCTTTTACCTTCATCGAAGGGGCCGAACTAGTATAACTCTCGTGTCCCTTGTCCGGTTTAACCCCTTCATGATAATCTCGTTGCGATGGCTCCACGACTAAGTCCTTCCGCTAGGACATCTGACGTGATATTTCCACGACAGGTACCATAAGCCAAAGTTTGGGGTATGAGCCAAATATCGAAAGATTTGCTTGACCGCCACATAGTGGCTTTCCTTCAGTGCGGCTTGAAACCGTGCACATATTCCCACACTCAACATGATATCCAGTCTAGATGCACACAGGTAAAGCAAGGAGCCAATCATGGAGTGATATACCTTTTGATCCACCGCTTTACCATTGGGATCAATGTCAAGTTGGCACTTGGTGGGCATTGGAGTGGAAGCCGGCTTGACATCACTTAGCTTGAATCTTTTAAGTATGTCTTGAGTGTATTTGGCTTGATTGATGAAAGTACCTTCTCTTCTTTGCTTGATGTCAAAACCGAGGAAGAACTTCAATTCTCCCATCGATGACATCTTGAACTTAGAGGTCATAACAGCGGCAAATTCCTTATTGAAAGCTTTGTTAGGGGAACCAAAGATAATATCATCAACATATAGTTGGCATACAAACAACTCCCCTTTGACCTTCTTAGTAAAAAGAGTGGGATCGATTTGCCCAACCTCAAATCCACGATCTTGTAACAACTCGGTAAGGTGGTCATACCACACACGTGGGGCTTGTTTAAGGCCATAGAGTGCCTTATCGAGTTGATACACATGATCTGGGAAGTAGGGATCCTCAAATCCGGGGGGTTGCTTGACATAAACCAACTCATTAATAGGACCATTAAGAAAAGCACTTTTCACATCCATTTGTTGTACCTTAAAGTTGTGATGGGAAGCATAAGCAATCAACAAATGAATGGATTCAAGGCGAGCAACGGGAGCAAAGGTTTCACCGTAGTCGATACCCTCGACTTGGGAGTAGCCTTGTGCTACCAATCTTGCCTTGTTGCGAACGATGTTCCCATGAGCATCTTGCTTGTTCTTGAATATCCACTTGGTTCCAATGACGTTGTGGTTCCCCAACGGCCTTGGCACCAATCTCCACACCTTGTTGTACTCGAAGTTGTTGAGTTCTTCATGCATGGCATTGAGCCAATCCGGATCTTCGAGCGCCTCATAGACCTTTTGGGGTTCAACACAAGAGACAAACACGTGATGTTCACAATAGTTTGCTAATTGTCTACGAGTGCTTACCCCCTTTCTTAGGCTTCCAACCACATTCTACATGAGATGACCTTTGGTGGTGAGCTTGGAAGCAATCTTCGCGGCATGACGCTCTAATTCCTCCTCGGATGTGGAAGGAGGAGGGTTAACTTGATTATCTTGAGTGCCGTCTTGAGCTTGTTCTAGATCTTGAGCTTGCTCTTGATATTGAACTTGCTCGAGGGGGAGAACTTGACCTTGGGCATCATTCGGTGGTTCACCACCATCTTGAGATTGATCTTGCCCTTGGTCTTGTTCACGAGGTTGAGGGCCTTCACTTTGTTCTTCGGAAGCGTGTGGGTCTTGGGGAGGTGATGGCTCCACTTGAGTGGAGCATTGTCCTTCTCCTTCAGCCACAAGGGGTTCCTCAATGGGTAGGATATGACCCACACCCATTCTTCTTATGGCTTGGGGAGGAATTTCATCACCTACATCACAAGTACAACTTTTCTCCACTTGGGAGCCGTTATTTTCGTCAAACTCTACATTACACGTCTCCTCAATGAGTCTGGTGGACTTGTTGAGGACACAGTAAGCATGAGAGTTTGTAGCATAACCAAAAAATATGCCCTCATAAGCTCTAGCCTCAAATTTAGACAAACGAACACCTTTCTTGAGAATGAAACACTTACACCCGAACACCCGAAAATACTTGAGGTTGGGCTTGTTACCGGTAAGTATTTCATAAGGAGTCTTGTTGAAGCCTTTGTGGAGATAGAGCCGATTTGATGCATGACATGTTGTGTTGATGGCTTCAGCCCAAAAGTTGTACGGGACTTGAACTCCTCCATCATGGTCCTTGCCGCATCCATCAATGTACGGTTCTTCCTCTCCGCAACACCATTTTGTTGAGGGGTATAGCGTGCAACATACTGATGCTTGATCCCCTCATCACTAAGAAACTCATCCAAGGTGTAGTTCTTGAATTCGGTGCCGTTGTCACTTCTTATTGTCAAGATCTTTGTATCATGTTGACATTGAGCTTCATTTGCAAAGTCGATGATGGTTTGCTGAGTTTCACTTTTCCTCTTGAAGAAATATACCCAAATGTATCTTGAATAATCATCCACAATCACCAAGCAATATTTTCTACCCCCAAGACTATCAAAGGATGGAGGCCCAAATAGGTCCATGTGAGGGAGCTCCAAGGGTCTCTTCGAGTAGATGATAGTCGTGGGAGAGTGAGCCTTTTCATTAAGCTTTCCTTCGATACAAGCACTGCAAGCACGATCTTTGGCAAAACTAACATTTGTTAGTCCACGGACATGGTCCCCCTTGAGAAGACTTTGCAAAGATCTCATATTGATGTGGGCTAAACGGCGATGCCAAAGCCATCCCACGTCAACTTTAGCCATTAGGCATGTCGCAGTCTTAGTGGGTCACTCCAAAAAGTTAATCACATAGAGACCGTTCTCGACATGCCCAACAAAGGCTACTTTAAGAGTCTTGCTCCACAAGAGGGCCACGGTATCAATATCAAAGAAAGTGGCAAAACAAAGAAAGTAGCAAAACCCATGAGTGCAAGTTGACGAATGGAAAGTAAATTGTATGCAAGGGACTCAACAAGCATGACTTTCTCGATCATTAGATCATGAGAAATGACAACCTTGCCAAGACCGAATACCTTAGAATGTGAGGCATCACCCCACTCGACATTGGTGGGCATAGATGGGATCTTTTGCACGTCCACCACCAAGTCCTTGCTCCCGGTCATATGATTTGTTGCTCCACTATCGAGGAACCATGATCCCCCACCGGAAGCAAACACCTACAAGAGATCAATGCTTGGTTTTAGGTACCCATTTAGTAGTGGGTCCTTTGATGTTAGTAACAAGGGTCTTAGGAACCCATTCAATGTACTCATAAGGAGAACCAACAAATTTAGCATAAACATGCCCATCACTAGCACAGCACAACACATAAGAAGGGTTAAAGTTGCCGGCTTTGTTGGAGATGGTGGTTTTGCCCTTTTTTACATCAACACCCTTTACATTGTTCTTCTTCTCCTTAGGAGCGCCCTATCCCTCTTTCACAGAGGTTTGCTTGAGAGGAGGTCGTTTGATCTTGTCGTTCTTCTTCTTGTTCTTGGACTTGGGTGCGAACCCTATTCCCTCCTTGGCCACAACTTCCTTTTGATTGCTCAAAAGGTCGTTGAGGTTCTTCTCACCTTGAATGCACGTCACAAGGCCTTTCTCAAGTTGATCCTTCAATTTGGCATTCTCCTCCACAAGATGCACATGCTCACAACACGGGTTAGTGGCATATGCATTATCAATTAATACCATATGAGGAAAGGTGGCATTTTCCTTGGTTAGCTTAACTTGGAGTTGAGCATGAGACACCTTGAGGTTTGCATGAGCACCCTTCAAGACCTTGTGGGCCTTGTCAAGTACATCAAACTACTCCTTGAGTCTAGCATGATCAACCCCAAGTTTAGCCTTGTCGGAAGTTAGCACACGAGACACAACAAGAGCATGATCAAGATCTTTCTTTAACTTGGCATGGTCATCGTTGTGTGACTCCTCAAGAGCAAAACAATGCCCACGCTCTTCCTCAAGAGCATTAGAGAGATCCGATATCTCATCGGCATAGTCACGACTATGACCTTCCATCTTAGAGATGGTGTCTTGGTGAGCCTCGATCATGTCATTGGCTTCACCAAGTTGTTCCAAGAGAGCAACAAAGTGCTTCTAGGATTTTCCCTTGAGCTTACTCATAAAAGACTCAAATTCATTGACTTCCTCATTAGACCCTTCACTTTCATCAATACCATCCGTCAAAGAGGGATTAATAATGATGGTGGTTTTGATGTTGGGGGTTACCTTGTTGGTGGCTTTAGCCATGAGGCACTTGGCGGTGATGTTCTTGTTGGGTGAATCGAAGAGAGACATCCGAGGAGTTGTGGCAATGGCAACGGATGCCATGGCCATTGCTTCACTATCTTCATCATCATCGTTATCCTCACGGTATTCTTCTTGAACCACCAATCGTCGAGTAGGAGTCTTCTTGGTGAAGTTGTTCTTGTTGGGGAAGGACTTGGCTTTGTCTTTTCGGATGAGCTTGCCACCATTGTCTTCCCACTTCTCGTAAGGATAATCCGCAACAAAATGGCTCACACTGCCACAGTTGTAACAAGTTCTTACTCGTTGCTTGCCCTTGAAGCCACTTGAGTTGTTCTTGTTGAAATTGGGCCTTGAGTTCCTCTTGCTCCAAAATTGCCTTGAAGCAAGAGCCATGTGCTCATGATAATCATATTTTGTATCTTCGGGGTTGCTCTCCTCATCTTCCTCTTCTTCCTCTTTTTCCACAATAACCTTGGCCTTCAATGCAAGGTTGGGCTTCTTTGCCCTTTGAGAGCGGAGCACCGCGTTATCGGCGGTCTTGTCCAAGATGCTCACAGCAACAAACTCATCCAACACTTCACTTGAGGTCATGGAGTGGAAGTCCGGTCTTTGACGAATGACGGAGGACATGGCCTTGTTGTAGGGCATCATGGCCTTGAGGAATTTGCGCTTGATCCAATTGTCATCAGTGTCCTTTCTTCCATGATCTTAGAATGAGACCGTGAGTTTGGTTACTCTCCGAAAGAGCTCACGAGGTTCTTCATCTTCTTTCATTGCAAACTCGTCGGCTTCATCTTGCACCACTTCATAGTTGGAGCGTTGAATGCTTGCGCTTCCCCGATAAAGAGACACAATGCATTTCCGTGCGTCTTTGGCCATGGCATGGGGTCGGAGATGAGGGAGATCTTCGGGGAGGATAGCATCTTGGATGATGAAGAGAGCATTCTCATTGAATTGATTATCCACTGCTTCTCTAGGGGTGAAGTTGCTTCGGTCATGTGGATAGAAACCTTCTTCAATGATTCTCCAAATGTTAGTATTCACATGATTTAAATGATGCTTGAAGAGATACACCCAAGAATCAAAATCCTCATTTTTCACAATCTTAGGAGGAGGGCCGACATGATTTAAATGAGTAGAGGGAATCGGTCCTCCATAAGTTGGAGGTTCCACATGGGCAAAGATGCCGGTGCCATTTCTAAGTACCCTTCTCACTATTAGCTTCCCCCTTGCCGGACTTAGCATTTGTCACCTTGTTAGTGGGATCACCCACTTTCAACAGTGAGGTAGGTAGCTTAAGTCCTTCTAAGAATTTATTAAACATGCTTTCAACCGTGGTTGTCATGGAGGTTTTTAATGTGTCCAAGGCCACATTGAATTCCTCACGGGACACCGCGGTTTCCCCATCACCTGTAGACGAGACCGGATTCACACTGGAGTGCTCCTCCTCCCCACCGTCTACGGTGTCAACCATACTCTTCGGACGGCAAAGTCCTTAATAAAGAGACAAGGCTCTGATACCAATTGAAAGGATCGATATAGTTGACTAGAGGGGGGGGGGTGAATAGGCAACTAATAATTTTTCGCTTTTCTTTACCAAATTAAACTTTGCATCAAAGTAGGTTGTCTAAATATGCAACTAGGTGAACAACCTATATGATGCAACAACAATAAGTGCACAAGAAAGCAAGGGATACAACACAAATAACTTGCACAAGTAAAGGCATGAGATAACCAAGAGTGGAGCCGATGGAGACGAGGATGTGTTACCGAAGTTCCTTCCTTTTGAGGGGAAGTACGTCTCGGTTAGAGCGGTGTGGAGGCACAATGCTCTCCAAGAAGCCACTAGGGCAACCGTATTCTCCTCACGCCCTCACACAATGCGAGATGCCGTGATTCCACTATTGGTGCCCTTGAAGGCGGCGACCGAACCTTTACAAACAAGGTTGGGGCTATCTCCACAACTTAATTGGAGGCTCCCAACGACACCACGAAGCTTCACCACAATGGACTACGGCTCCGAGGTGACCTCAACCGTCTAGGGTGCTCAAACACCCAAGAGTAACAAGATCCGCTAGGGATTAGTGGGGGAATCAAATTTCTCTTGGTGGAAGTGTAGATCGGGGCCTTCTCAACCTATCCCGAGCAAATCAACAAGTTTGATTGGCTAGGGAGAGAGATCGGGCGAAAATGGAGCTTGGAGCAACAATGGAGCTTTTGGGGGAAGAGGTAGGTCAACTTTGGGGAAGAAGACCCCTATATATAGTGGGGGGAACAATCCAACCATTACCTCCCAAGCAGCCCCGCACAGAGCGGTACTACCACTTGGGCGGGCGGTACTACCGCTGAACCAGCGGTACTACCGTCCCCACCCAGCGGTACTGCTGCGCACACGAGGGGAGCAAGGACCTGGGCCCAGAGCGGTACTACCGCGGAGGTAAGGGCGGTACTACCACCACTACTGCCACAACTAGTACCGCACAACCCGACACAAGAAAAAGAGGCCTCGAGTCGATGCGGTAGTAGCCCGGAGCCTCAGCGGTACTACAGCCGAAGACATCAAGCGGTATTACCGGTGAGGAGCGGTACTACTGCTTGATGTGCTTCGGCGGTACTACCGCTGAGGACCGCGGTACTACCGCTGGGACCAGTCAGGGCAAGCTAGGAGAGGAAAGGGATCTCCATTGAAGCGAAAAGGAACAGCGGGTGCGATAAGGATGTGTACGTGTTGATTCCACCCTAGCCTTACCAAAGCGGATCCCCTCTTGATAGTACGGTGACTCCTACGAAACTAGTCCACCAACATAGAAATGAAGGAGCTACACCGTCTTGAATAAAACACCGAGGGGAGGGAATCGTCTCATGCCAAAGGATGAATCTCTGAAAAACTCAACGCACACGATTAGTCCGCAAAAGCATTGTCATCAATCACCAAAACACCTTGGGAATAAATATGCCCTTACAACCGGGAGTCCAAAAACATTTTGAACGCCACGGAGCATATGCGATGTTCCAAGGGCTGAAATTGGTATTTCAGACTCATGCCCGTGTCGAGAGGTATGAGACCTCTGACAAGTACTTCGCCTAGAAAATGGAGGAGAATAGGTCAGCTAGTGAGCATGTGCTCAGAATGTCTGGGTACTACAATCGCTTGAATCAAGTGGGAGTTAATCTTCGAGATAAGATAGTGATTGATAGAATTCTCTAGTCATCATCACCAAAGTTACTAGAACTTCGTGATGAACTATAATATGACAGGGATGACAAAAGCAATTTCTGAGCTCTTCGTGATGCTGAAATCGACGAAGGTAGAAATCAAGAAAAAGCATCAAGTGTTGATGATTAAACAAGATCACTAGTTTCAACAAAAGGGCAAAGGGAAAGGGAACTTCAAGAATAATGGCAAGCTAGTTGTCACTCCCGGGAAGAAACCCAAAGCTGGACCTAAGCCTTAAACTGAGTGCTTCTACTACAAAGGAAATGGTCACTAGAAGCGGAACTACCCCAAATATTTGGTGGATAAGAAGGATGTCAAAGTGAACAAAAGTATATTTGATATACATGTTATTGATGTGTACCTTACTAGTGCTTGTAGTAACCCCTGAGTATTTGATACTTGTTTGGTTGCGAAGATTAGTAACTCGAAACAGGAGTTGCAACATAAAAAGATACTAGTTGAGGGTGAAGTGACGATGTGTGTTGTAAGTGGTTCCAAGATTGATATGATCATCATCGCACACTCACTATACTTTCAGGATTAGTGTTGAACCTAAATAAATGATTATTTGGTGTTTGCGTTGAGCATGAATATGATTAGATCATGTTTATTGCATATGGTTATTCATTTCAGATAGAGAATAATTGTTATTATGTTTACATGAATAAAACCTTCTATGGTCATACACCCAATGTTAGTGGTTTATTGAATCTTGATCGTAGTAATGCACATATTCATAACGTCGGTGCCAAAAGATGCAAAGTTGATAATGATAGTGCAACATTTCTGTGGCACTTCCGTTTAATTCATATCGCTGTAAAGGGCATGAAGAAACTCCATGTAGATGGACTTTTGGAATCACTTGATTATGAATCATTTGATACTTGCGAACCGTGCCTTAGGGGCAAGATGACTAAAATCCGTTCTCTGGAACAATGGAACGAGCTAATGACGGGTATCATAATTTTCTGACCTTCACAGATGATTTGAGCAGATATGGGTATATCTACTTAATGAAACACAAGTCTGAAACATTTGAAAAGTTCAAAGCATTTCAGAGCGAAGTGGAGAATCATTGTATTGAGAAAATAAAGTTTCTACGATCTGATCATGGAGGAGAATACTTGAGTTACGAGTTTGGCCTTCATTTAAAACAATGTGGAATAGGTTCACAACTCACGCCACCTGGAACACCAGAGCGTAATGGTGTGTCCGAACGTCATAACCACACTTTATTAGATATGGTGCTTACCAATTTACCACTATCGTTTTGGGGTTATGCATTAGAGACAACTGCATTCACTTTAAACAATGCACCATCAAAATCCGTTGAGACGACACTGTATGAACTATGGTTTGGCAACAAAACTAAGCTGTCGTTTCTTAAAGTTTGGGGATGTGATAGTTATGTCAAAAGGTTTCATCTTGATAAGCTCGAACCCAAATCGGAGAAATGCGTCTTCATAAGATACTCTAAGGAAACAATTGGGTACACCTTCTACCACAAGTCCGAAGGCAAGATTATTGTTGCTAAGAAAGGAACCTTTCTGGAGAAGGAGTTTCTCTCGAAAGAAGTGAGTGGGAGGAAAGTAGAACTTGATGAGGTTATTATACTTGCTCTTAATTTGGAAAGTAGCTCATCTGAAAAATCGTTTCCCGTGATGCCTACACCAACTAGAGAGGAAGCTAGTGATAAAGATCATGAAACTACAGATCAAGTTGCTACAGTACCTCGTAGGTCTGGCAGCCGCACCAGAGTGGTACGGTAATCCTATTCTCGAAGTCATGTTACTTGACCATGAAGAACCTACGAACTATGAAGAAGCTATGATGAACCCTGATTCTGATAAATGGCTTGAGGCCATGAAATCTGATATGGGATCCATGTATGAGAACAAAGTGTGGACTTTGGTGGATTTGCCTGATGATCGGCGAGCCATAGAAAATAAATGGATCTTCAATAGGAAGACGGACGTTGATGATAGTGTTACTATCTACAAAGCTCGAATTGTCGCAAAAGGTGTTGACTACGATGAGATTTTCTCACTCGTATCGATGCTTAAGTCTATCCGAATCACGTTAGCAATTGCCACATTTTATGAAATCTGGCATATGGATGTCAAAACTGCATTCCATAAATGGATATCACTAAGAAGAGTTGTATATGATACAACCAGAAGGTTTTGTCAATCCTAAAGGTGCTAACAAAGTGTGTAAGCTCCAGTAATCCATCAATGGACTAGTGCAAGCATCTTGGAGTTGGAATATACGCTTTGATGAGTTGATCAAAGCATATAGTTTTATACAGACTTGCGGTGAAGCCTGTATTTAGAAGAAAGTGAGTGGGAGCACTACAACCTTTCTCATAAGTATATGTGTATGACATATTGTTGATCAGAAATAATGTAGAATTTTATGGAAAGCATAAAGGAGAGTTTGAAAGTAGTTTTTTCAAAGAAAGACCTCGATGAAGTTGCTTACATATTGGGTATCAAGATCTATAGAGATAGATCAAGATGCTTGATAAGATTTTTCAATGAGTACATACCTTGACAAGATTTTGAAGTAGCTCAAAATGGAACAGTCAAAGAAGGAGTTCTTGCCTGTGATGCAAGGTGTAAAGTTGAGTAAGACTCAAAACCCGACCACAACATAAAATAGAAAGAGAATGAAAGTCATTCACTATGCCTCAGCCATAGGTTCTATTAAGTATGATATGCTATGTACCAGATGTACTATGTACCTTATCATGAGTTTGGCAAGGGGGTACGATAGTGATCCATTAGTGGATCACTGGACAACGGTCAATGTTATCCTTAGTTACCTAAGAGGACTAAGGAAATATTTCTCGGTTATGGAGGTGATAAAGAGTTTGTTGTAAAGAGTTGCGTCAATGCAAGCTTTTACACAGATCCGGATGACTCCGAGTCTCAATCTCGATGCATATTAAAATTGGGAGCAATTAGCTAGAGTAGCTCCATGCAAAGCATTGTAGACATAGAAAATTTGCAAAATACATATGGCTCTGAATATTGCAGACTCGTTGAATAAACTTCTCTCACAAGCAAACCATGATCACACCTTAGTACGCTGTGGGTGTTAATCACATAGCAATGTGAACTAGATTATTGACTCTAGTAAACCCTTTGGTTGTTGGTCACATGGTGATGTGAACTATGGGTGTTAATCACATATAGATGTGAACTATTGGTGTTAAATCACATGGTGAAGTGAATTAGATTACTGACTCTCGCGCAAGTGGGAGACTGAAGGAAATATGCCCTTGAGGCAATAATAAAGTTGTTATTTTATATTTCCTTATTCATGATAAATTTTTATTATTCATGCTAGAATTTTATTAACCGAAAACTTGTTACATATGTGAATACATAGACAAAACAACGTGTCCCTAGTATGCCTCTACTAGACTAGCTCGTCGATCAAAGATGGTTAAGTTTCCTAGCCATGGAAATGAGTGTCATTTGATAACGGGATCACATCATTAGTGGAATGATGTGATGGACAAGACCCATCCATTAGCTTCGCACAATGATCGTTGAGTTTTATTGCTACTGCTTTCTTCGTGTCAAATATATATCCCTCCATCTATGTGATTATGCAACTCCCGGACATCAGAGGAATGCCTTTTGTGCTATTAAACATCACAACATAACTGGGTGATTGTAAAGATGCTCCACAGGTTTCTCCGAAGGTGTTTGTTGGGTTGGCATAGATCGAGATTAGGATTTGTAACTCTAAGTAACGGAGAGGTATCTCTGGGCCCTCTTGGTAATGCACATCATATGAAGCCTTGCAAGCAATATGACTAATGAGTTAGTTACGGGATGATGCACTACAGAATGAGTAAGGAGATTTGCCGGTAACGAGATTGAACTAGGTATGAAGATACGGACGATCGAATCTCGGGCAAGTAACATACCGATGACAAAGGGAATAACTATGTTGACACCGCGGTTCGACCGATAAGGATCTTTGTAGAATATGTGCGAACCAATATGAGCATCCACGTTCTTCATTACTGACCGGAGAGATGTCTTCGTGTAACGCCCCAGGACTGACGCTCCAGAAGACTTCCAGCTATTCCGAGTTTCGCCGTGTGTTTCTTTTGTGCTTGCTCTTTTATTTTTGCATTGCATCATGTCATCATGCCATCATGCCTTTAACCTTTGCATCTCATACTCAACTAAATAAATTGCATAGATTGTTGATCTATTTAAATCGAGGGAATTCACATGGTGATTTCTCTTTATAACCTACCCTCCCAATATTTAGGGAGCTACTATAAAATATTCCATTAGCTTGGAATTAACCGTAACACACTTGCAAAATTCCCATGCCCTTTCCACTTCAAGTTCGGTCCCCAAATTTTGCCATCAATTCTTATCTCTTTTATCGAAGCTCCACCAAAATTCCCAACATTTTTGGACCTTCCTTTTATCAAGTCCTAGTTCAAACCCATTTGAATTAAATTCAAATGAGTTTGAATTTACATCTTTCAATCATGGTTTTTTCTATTTTCTCGAAACAAGCATATTTTGTGAGTCCGGGAAAATAATCCCCATGCCCAAACTCTTTCTCTAACCTTTTCTTTTCTTCCCTTTCCTTTCTTTTTCTCTGTTTTAAGAGAAGAGAGGAGAGAGGAGCCAGCCCAGCCGGCCTCTTGGGCCTGACCAACTAGACCGGCCCGTTCCACCAGCCCAGTTAGGCCACCCGCAGCTCGCCGCGCCCTGCTTCTCCTCCCGCACCGACGCCTTCCTTCGGCTGCTCGTGCCTGCACCTCCGTCCACGAGCTCGTGCAACCATGGCGCCACAGGAGCCCCGCACCCGACCCCCTCACCGAGGCCATGGCCGTCGCTGCGCCTTCTTGCCTCTGCGCCTTGCTCCCTCTGGCCGCCAAGCATCTTCACGCCCCTGCCATCCCCGCGCCCTGCTGCCTCCTAGAGTGCCACGCCGTCACCATTCGTCTTCAACCCCGGGAGCGCAGTCCTCCTCCAACCCCGTCCAGAATCCGGCTGGCCTCCGCCACCCATGCTCGTTCCCGACCGGATCTGACTCCGGTGGCCCGTCCCCGTCGGAGTTGACCTCCACCGCAGGCCACCCGCGAAGCCTCAGGAGCAGTGCTGCTGTTGGCTGGCTTTTGCATCATTCGCCAAGTCCTGCTGGAGGCCACGCGCGAGCCCGCGTTGACTTCCCCTGCTCCACCTGCCTTCAACCTCGACGCCCTGACCGAGACCGACAAGTACCACTATGCGGATTCGCCAAGTCCGACTACAAAGTGAAGACCATGCACCACTACTGTTCTTGTGGATTTTGGCAAGTACCCCTATGCACGGATACGCCAAGGTCGACTACGCCTGATGATACGACAAGTACCTCTACCGATGACCCGAATGTCTACGACCCATGTACAACTACCGTCGCCAAGATCGTGAGTACCACTACCATCGTCGTGTACCACTACTTCCACTACCGTCACGAGAACGACTACTTCCACTATCGTCGCCACGTGAACAACTACTTCCCACAATGATCCGTGAACGACTACTTTCTCTACATCATACTGAACCCGAACCGCTCTGAAAACGCACGCTTTGAAGGTATAATGCCGAGACGACGCCCGTGAACGAATGCATGCTTGGTTGTATGAGATGCTCGAGTTTTGCACCGTGACCGAATTGTCCTTGCGATGCCCCTCTTTTGCCATGCCACCGACATGTGAGAACCCGGTATCCGGGAGCACCCCACCATCTTGCATGACTCGCTCATGTCACACTTCCTTTTGCACCGGTACCTCCATGAGCTACCGGAACCGATATGTTGCCGTGGCATCATTTTCGGATTCGTTGCCGTGGCACCCGTTTTTTCCGCCATGGTGACCAAATGCTTCATAACATGCTCATGTCAACATTTTCATAAACTTGCATAAAACTTGCATATGTCATCCGCATCATGATAACAACTTTTAAATGCTTAAAATTGTTGTTTGCTTTAAAATTGCTAATTGACATATGAGGATTTACCGGAGTTGTTGTTTGTTGTTCCGGCCTCATTTAGACTTGCCTAAATAGGTAGTTTAATTATGCTTCACCTCTTGACATGTTTAATAACATTTAATATTGTTGTGTTCCTAAACGAGAGAGAACTAAATAATTGATGTGGTGTTTCGTCAATATGCAACTCGTTGCATATTGAGCTCCACTTAATTTGTAGTATTGTTTGTTCACTTTGCCATGCCATGCCTCTTTAAACCGGACATGCATCATACTTGATTGTGCATCATGCCATGTTTATGCTTGTGTGTTTACCATGTTGTATGCTTCTTTCTGGTTTGCTTCTTTCGTTAGCTTCGGTTTTGTTCCGGAGTTGTGAGGATTCATTCGACTACATCCGTTTGTCTTCTTCATGGACTCGTTCTTCTTCCTTGCGAGATCTCAGGCAAGATGGCCATTACCCTCGATATCACTTCTATCTTTGCTTGCTAGTTGCTTCGTTCTATCGCTATGCTGTGCTACCTATCACTTGTTTACCATGCCTCCCATATTGCCATGTTAGCCTCTAACCTTTTCATCCTTCCTAGCAAACCATTGTTTGGCTATGTTACCGCTTTGGCTCAGCCCCTCTTATAGCGTTGTTAGTTACAGGTGAAGTTGAAGATTGCTCCATGATGGACAGGATTATGTTGGGATATCACGATATCTCTTTTTAATTAATGCATCTATATATTTGGTAAAGGGTGGAAGGCTCGGCCTTATGCCTGGTGTTTTGTTCCACTCTTGCCGCCCTAGTTTCCGTCATACCGGTGTTATGTTCCTTGATTTTGCGTTCCTTACACGGTTGGGTGATTTATGGGACCCCCTTGACAGTTCGCTTTGAATAAAACTCCTCCAGCAAGGCCCAACATTGGTTTTAACATTTGCCACCTAAGCCTTTTTCCCTTGGGTTCTGCAGACTCAAGGGTCATCTTTATTTACCCCCCCCCCCGGGCCAGTGCTCCTCCGAGTGTTGGTCCAAACTAGAGCATCGTGCGGGACCGTTCCTTGGCAACTTGGATTATGTCGGTACCTGTACGCTTAGCTTATCCAGTGTGCCCTGAGAACAAGATATGTGCAGCTCCTATCGGGATTTGTTGGCATAACGGGTGGTCTTGCTGGTCTTGTTTTACCATTGTCGAAATGTCTTGTAAACCAGGATTCCGAGTTTGATCGGGTCTTCCTGGGAGAAGGAATATCCTTCATTGAACGTGAGAGCTTGTGATGGGCTAAGTTGGGACACCCCTGCAGGGTATTATCTTTCGAAAGCCATGCCCGCGGTTATGTGGCAGATGGGAATTTGTTAATATCCGGTTGTAGAGAACTTGACACTTGACTTAATTAAAATGCATCAACCGCGTGTGTAGCCGTGATGGTCTCTTTTCGGCAGAGTCCGGGAAGTGAACATGGTCTTTATGTTATGTTTCACATAAATAGTTTCAGATCACTTCTTGATCACTTTTAGCTTCTCGACCGTTCCGTTGCTTCTCTTCTCGCTCTTATTTGCGTATGTTAGCCACCATATTTGCTTAGTGCTTGCTGCAACTCCACCTCTTTACCACTTCCTACCCATAAGCTTAAATAGTCTTGATCTCGCGTGTTCTGAGATTGCTGAGTCCTCGTGACCCACCAGATACCATCACAACAGTTGGAGGTGCCGATGATACCAGTGCAGATGATGCAACCGAGCTCAAATGGGAGCTCAACGAAGACCTTGGTCGTTGCTATGTATCGTTTCATGTTGATCAGTAGTGGAGCCCAGTTGGGACGATCAGTGATCTAGCAATTGGGTTATCTTCTTTTCTTTTGGCTTCGTCCGTAGTCGGACTATGTGTGCACTCTGATTGATGTGTGAATTATATGTTCATTGTGTGAAGTGGCGATTGTAAGCCAACTCTTTATCCCATTCTTGTTCATTACATGGGATTGTGTGAAGATGACCCTTCTTGCGACAAAAGCACAATGCGGTTATGCCTCTAAGTCGTGCTTCGACACGTGGGAGATATAGCCGCATCGTGGGTGTGACAAGTTGGTAATCAGAGCCATCCCCGACTTATGAGCCCCCTGCTTGATAGAATCGTTGGCGTTGTTGAGTCTAGAATAAAAATGTTTTGAGTCTTAGGATTATATATATCGGAGAGTAGGATTCTTTTTACTCCTCAGTCCCTTCGTAGCTGTGGTGAGGTCTCCTGACGTAGATGTTTTGTCTTTCCTCGCCTCAAATTTCACTAAATTTTTTTAGGATCACGCGGGTATCTTGGGATCGTTCCGATATTCTTCTGACGAGAACATTGTTCTTGGTGCCTCCTGACATTTAGGGGTTGTGGCAGTGTCCCGGGGAGTTGAGCTCCGAGGTGTTGCCGTCATAATTTTATCGTTGCAGTTCTGGAATACCTGAGTTTTGCCGACATCGAAAATCTCTTTTATGCAGTTGTTGGTGAGATAACCTCGATGCCACCCAGTACTGGGGAGTTCGGGAGTGTCAGGACCCCGACTCGATGTCACATCGATCTAGCTGGTAACACCTCATATCACTTTGCGGCCTCACGCACGGTAACCCCACGGGTGTCGCCTTACCTTTGCCCGGGACCGTTTGCGCCTTTTGGCTCGCGTATATGATAGTGTCGCTAGCATCCATATGATAAAGAGCCCGGGCTGACATGACTAGTCGTAAACCCAAAGTGGCACAGACTTACAGGGACAGGCATCCATGACCCAGCTTCGAACGTGTCGGTCATCAGCAAGTGGGTCCGGGCTGTAGCACTGGGCTAGCAGGACTCCGGTAAACCGGGCTGTAGTGGGCTAACAGGACTCCGGTACTCAAAGCGTGACATTTCCCCGAAGGGACAGACACAGGAACGAAGAAGGACACATGCCGGCCAGCCTAAGTGTTCCAGAGCAGTAGCAAGCTACCATGGCTCAGCGGTAACACTAGGAGACATTTCCCGGTAAGAGAGGCTACTAAAGATAAACAACTAGATAGTCAGACCCCACACATACCAAGCATTTCAATCATACACACAATATGCTCGATATGTGCAAATACAACGAAGCATCACAACATGACTCTATGACACAAGTACTTTATTTAAGGCTCAGGGAGCCATACATATCATACACACAAAGGTACGGGTCTCACGACCCAACATACAAGTCATACAATCATACAGGCCAGCAGCGGAAGTACTTTGTCTGGGTACAGACAACTAGTAAAATAAAATAGGCTTGGAAGCCTAACTATACTACGTGGTCCATCACAAGCTCAGGGTCACCACCTGGGTCCTTAGCCTACTCGTTGATGTCAACGTCTACATAGAACCCATCAGAAGGGGTTGCAGCGTCTTCTGTAAAAATGTAGATTATAGCAACATGAGTACAAAAGTACTCAGCAAGACTTACATCAGATCCTACATACATGCATAGTATCAAGAAGGGTTGGTGGAGTTATTGCAGCAAGCTAGCTTTGACTCTTGGCTAGACTATCCTACGATACTCCAACTTGAAATAGTTTTGCGCACACGAGTCCACTATTCACCACTTCAATACACTACCGAGGATCCACCTCCGTCTTCCTACGGAAGAGCCATCCTCGGCACTCACACTTATCTTGAGGCTTTTAATAGTGTCCATTTACTTGTCTATGAACTGTATAGGCAACCAAGTAGTCCTTTACCGCGGACGCGGCTATTCGAAATTAACCCTGCAGGGGGTACTTCTTCATACACGCTCTCACCACTTATCGTCATTTACACGACATGTACTCGGCAACCTTCAAGCGGAAGCCCAACGTGGGTGTCGGCCACGACCTACCTAATCACCTAAGCCTCCAGTCCAGGTTTATCGCCTATTCAGGTTCCATCCGCAGGGAGTCCGGCCGAGGTTTCCCATACGGCCCCGAACGATGTGAACAGGGTTCCCGAGATACCTAACGGGTATTCGGTACACCGTGCCACGTACCTACCGCATCACAGCCCACCCCTACGGTCAGCGCTGTCCACGGCCTCCAGTAGGCTACAAACACCAGAAACTACTTGCAACTCCTGGACGGAGAACTAGGGTGAATAAGAAGTCGAGAGGGTCCATTGGTTTCGGGCCCAATGCATGGTAGTAGCTGATTCTTAAATCACACATACAGATCTCGGTGCTTAAGGTCGGCTTCAATGAAACAACCCACCATGTACTCCTACATGGCCTCTCATCGATACCTTTACCAAATCGTGTTCACCACACCACTCTCATTACCGACATAATCATTTCACTCTAGTCCATCACCCAGATGAACCAGACCTGACACGACTCTAAGCATAGCAGGCATAGCAAGGTAGGAACAACACATACATATGGCTCAATCAACTCCTACACATGCTAGTGGGTTTCATCTAGTTACTGTGGCAATGACAGGTCATGCAGAGGAAATGGGTTCAACTACCGTAGCACACAGCAGTTTGAATCGCGTTGTCTTAATGCAGTAAAAGAGAGCAGGAGCGAGAACATGGGATTGTATCGATATGATCAAATGGTTGGTTGCTTGCCTGATGGTTCGTTGCACGGATACGGTTCTTCGCTAGGGTAAACAGGGTACTCCTCGGGAACAGATCCTGTCGCAAAGGACATCGATACACAAACATTACCAAACAATATGCAACAATATGATGCATGCATGAAACATGGCAATATGAGTGTGTTGGGCTAATGCAACTAAAACCAGAAGTGTTTGAACAAATTTGAATCAAAGATTCAAATTTCAAATTCAAATATGGCCTTTTAAAGTGCTTTTCCTTGTTCTGATTAAAACATCAATTTAACTTGTTTGATCATGCATGAAAATAGTACAGATGGATAGATTGGATTTTTCTGATCATTTTTCATATATAATTTGTCCAATTTGGAGTTACAGAATAAAAGTTATGAATTTTTGAAGTTTAAATAATATTCTGGAATTTCCTGATTTAATTTAAATCCAGAAATTCAATTACTGCGTCAGCCTGACGTCACAATGGCATCAGCAGGTCAACAGAGCTGGCTCGGGTCAAACCTGACGTGTGGGGTCCACACGTCAGTGACACATGGCTAATCCCGCGTTGACCCGGGCTGGTTAGCTTTGACTAGGCCCTGGGGCCCACTTGTCAGCGTCAGTAGGTGGGGGGGGTTAGTGGCTAATTAACTAGGCCACGTCAGCTCGCCGGAGTTCTGGCCGGCGGCGACCATCAGCGCGGCGGCGAGAGTGGTTTTGGTCGTTTCGGCCACCAAATGGACCGCGGAGGCCACCGGAATGGAGCTGAGGACAACCCGCAGCTCTTGGCGGAGCCCGTTGGGGTCGGGGTGGCCGGAGTCGACGGCGGCGAGCTCGGCTGCGGCGGCCGGGGTTCGGTCGTGCACGGGAACGGTGTTGCAGGGCGTTAGGGGGGGTGTTGGAGCGTGCTACGTACTCCTAGTGAGATGTGGAGCACGATGGCGTGCTCGGTTGGGCACTACGGCGATCGTGGCCATGACGGCGACATCGCCGGCGGCGTGAAGCTCTCGGCCGAGGTGGGGCTAGGGCCTAGGGGTCGGGAGAGAGCAGGGGAGAAGGGGGAAACGCTCCGGGGGCTCACCGCGGTTGCAGTGGGCGTCGAAGCGGGCTCGAGGACGCGTCGGAGACGACGAATTTGACGGCGACGATGATCGGAGCCCGAAGAGGGGAACGGCGACGTGGCGGCGATGCAGGGCTTCCGGGGACCCGTGGAGCGGTGGGGAGGAAGAGGGAGTCGAGGCGGAGCTTCTGAGCTTGTCGGGGGAGCGAGGGGTGGTCGGAGACGGTGGCTAAGGCGAACGGCGGCGACGGTGAGCTTCGGCCGTGAGAGAGAGAGGGTGAGGGAGAGCCGGGGGAGGGTGAATGGGGTGTCGGCGAGGTCGGGGCGACGACCAGAAGACGATCCACGCGGCGCAACGGCGACCAGGGCGATGCAGAGAGGCTGGGTGGTGCGTGGCGAGCTCGGGCGCGCCATGCTCACCTCCCTGCCTGCTCTGGCGAGGGGAAGCAGCTGGCTGGCACGGGCCAGCACAGTGCTGGGCCGGCTGGGCTGGGCCGCACAGGGAGGAGCCCAGGTAAGCTTCTCCCTTTATTTAATTTCTGTTTTCTGTTTTTATTTAATATATCTGCAACTTTGTTGAATTAAATAAAATACCTAGGCAACTCCAAAAATCACCAAACTACTCCTGGTCCAAAGTTGGATTATTTCCAACATGAAACATTTTAGTTTGGAGATATTTGAGCATTTAAATATTTTATATTATTTTAAATGCCCAAATTCAAATAGCTATGATTTAATTCAAAACCCTAGGATGGCCTAGAAAAATGTGCACCACTTTTGGCAGAGGTTCTGAACCAAGGCAAAAATGATGGGCATTTTAGAAGGGCATTTCAGGTTCATTGAAAATTATTTTAGTAAACCCTAGTTGGTTTCAGAGGGGACTGGGGGTTCTGTCATCCCCATTTCAAGTTTCTGATGAATGAGTAAACATGATGCAACACTCTAATGCATGACTAGCTAGGGTGTGACAACTCACCCCCCACTCAAAAGAATCTCGTCCCGAGATTTGGGTTCCTCCGGGAAGAAGGCGGGATACTCGAGTCGAAGACGATCCTCCCTTTCCCAAGTTGCTTCATCTTCAGAATGGTGCGACCATTGAATTTTGAGAAACTTGATGTTATGACGTCGCGTGGTACGTTCGGCTTGATCGAGGATACGAATGGGGTACTCTCGATATGTAAGATCATCTTGGAGATCAAGCGTTTCGTGGTCCACTTCACGGATAGGATCCGAGAAGCAACGCCTGAGTTGAGAAACGTGGAAGACATCGTGAACTCTGGAGAGATGCGGAGGTAGTTCCAACTGGTAGGCAACTTCTCCTCGTTTGGCAAGAATGCGAAAAGGTCCAATGTAACGAGGAGCCAATTTGCCTTTGATACCGAAACGATGGGTTCCCTTCAGAGGGGTGACCCGAAGGTAAGCCTTCTCGTCAACCTCAAAAGTCATAGCCTTATGTTTTCGGTCATATTGACTCTTTTGACGGGATTGGGCTGTTTTCAACTTTTCACGAACGATTCGAACTTGTTCTTCTGCTTCCTGAATCATAACCGGGCCAAAGAATTGTCTTTCCCCGGTTTCTGACCAGTTAAGGGGTGTTCGACATCGCCGTCCATAGAGAACTTCAAAAGGGGCTTTACCCAAGCTAGATTGATAGCTGTTGTTATAAGCGAATTCGGCAAATGGAAGGCACTTCTCCCAGTCCATTCCGAAAGAGATAACAGAGGCTCGAAGCATGTCTTCTAGAATTTGGTTGACGCGTTCCACTTGACCACTTGACTGAGGGTGGAAAGCGGTGCTAAAGGAGAGACGGGTTCCCATAGCATTTTGGAAACTTTCCCAAAATCGAGAGGTGAAGAGACTTCCTCGATCCGAATTGATTTCCAAAGGAACACCATGGAGGGACACTATTCGGGAGATGTATAAGTCTGCTAGCTGGCTAGCGGTTATACTCTCACGAACAGGTAAGAAATGAGCTACTTTGGAAAGACGATCGACCACGACGAAAATAGCATTATTCCCCCTTTTGGTCCTGGGAAAACCGGTGATGAAATCCATACCAATTTTATCCCATTTCCATTCAGGAATAGCTAAGGGTTGAAGGGTGCCAGCAGGCCGTTGATGCTCTGCTTTTACTCGATGACAGACGTCGCAATTAGCAATATACTGAGCGATTTCTCTCTTCATCCTAGTCCACCAGAACCTCTGGCGTAGGTCCTGATACATCTTAGTACTACCGGGATGAATGGTGAGAGGGGATTCATGAGCTTCCTTAAGGATCAATCGCCTCAGGTTGCGCACCTTGGGAACCACTAGTCGATTCCCGAAGTATACGACTCCTTGATCATTAACGGAGAAGCAATTCGCAATTCCTTTCTGAATGTTCCTCTTGATGCGGGAGATTCCCGGATCTACCTTCTGTGCTTTGATAATTTGATCCGTAAGGGTAGGTTTTGCCACCAAGGTGGAGAGAAAACCTTGAGGTACAATGTGAAGGTTAAGCTTCCGAAATTCCTCATGGAGAAGCGGTTGACTTTGTTGTAACATCAGGTTGTTACAATAAGATTTACGACTTAGCGCATCAGCCATGACGTTGGCTTTCCCTGGGGTGTAGGTTATTCCTAAGTCGAAGTCTGTGATCAATTCAACCCAACGTCTTTGCCTAAGATTCAGATCCGGTTGGGTGAAGATGTACTTCAGACTTTGGTGATCAGTGAATATTTCGCAACGATTACCGAGGAGGTAATGTCGCCAGGTCTTAAGTGCATAGACTACGGCTCCAAGTTCTAAATCATGAGTAGGATAATTCTCCTCATGTGGGTGCAATTGCCGTGAAGCGTAAGCAATTACGTGTCGATCTTGCATAAGAATGCAACCTAGTCCTTGTCGCGAGGCGTCGCAATAGATAACAAAGTCCTTGGAGAAGTCTGGCGGTACCAGCACGGGAGCAGAAGTCAGGCGTCTTTTCAGTTCCTGAAAGCTGTGCTCACATTGTGGAGTCCATTCGAACTTCTTATCTTTCTTGAGGAGTTCGGTTAGAGGTTTAGCAACTTTGGAGAAGTTCTCGACAAAGCGACGACAATAGCTCGCTAAGCCCAGAAAACTCCGAACTTGCTTAACCGATTCAGGTGGAGTCCAATCAAGGACGGCTTGAACTCGCTCAGGGTTAACAGCAATACCTTTACCAGATATTACATGACCCAGATAGGTCACTTCTGACAACCAGAATTCACACTTAGAGAATTTGGCATAAAGGCGATGCTCTCGAAGTTTCTTCAACACTAGCCTTAGATGTTCGGCATGTTCTTCCTTGTTCTTGGAGTAGATGAGTATATCATCGAGATAAACTACGACGAATTTATCCAAATACTCCATGAAGATTGAGTTCATTAACCGAGAAAAGGTGGCTGGAGCGTTGGTTAAACCGAAAGACATGACGGTGTACTCGTATTGGCCATAACGAGTAACAAAGGCCGTTTTAGGAATGTCCCCGTTTCTGATTTTGATTTGATGGTAGCCCAACCTCAAATCCATCTTGGAGAAGACTGAGGATCCAGCGAGCTGATCATACAGATCGTTGATCCTGGGAAGTGGATATTTGTTTTTGATTGTGACCAAATTGACAGCTCGGTAATCAACAACCATCCGGTCCGTACCATCCTTCTTCTTGACGAATAGGATGGGGCAAGCCCACGGAGATGAACTAGGTCGGATGAAACCCTTTTTCAAGGATTCATCGAGTTGTTTCTTAAGCTCGGCTAGTTCTAGGGGTGCCATCTTATAAGGTCTTCTAGCAATCGGAACGGTTCCTGGAATGAGGTCTATTACGAACTCAACATCCCTGTCAGGTGGAATACCTGGCAATTCCTCTGGAAAGACATCCGGGAAGTCACGGACTACCGGAACGTCCTCAAGATCTGGCAAAGGGCTGGCGTTAAGAGAATATAGTTGTCGCTTGGCTATTCGAGTCAAAACATTGACTATCTTGCCCGAAGGGTGGGTGAGTTGAACAGTCCTAGAGAAGCAATCAATTTTGGCATGATGAGCTGACATCCAGTCCATACCCAAAATGATATTAATATCTGAAGATTTAAGGGCTATCAAAGATGCGAGGAAAACAAGTCTATCGACTTGGATTTCATTTCCATGGCTTACTCTAGAAGTTTGCCATTTGGATCCCGGAGTTTGAATTACCATAGAGGATGGCAAGTCACAGAATGCAACGTTATGCAAACGAGCATAATTTTCAGATATAAAAGAATGAGAGGCTCCTGTATCGAAAAGAACAGATGCCGGGTGGCAATTAACAAGAAGCGTACCGAGAACGACGTTGGGATCTTCTTGAGCTTCTTCGGCAGAGATACAGTTGACATGGCCACGTGAAGCGGTGACCGGTTTAGCGTGGAATACTTTCCCTGTCGGCTTGCCACGGCCAACAGCTTTAGCAGATTGATTGGGGTTGGTCTGGGGGCACTCCCGCATATAGTGACCAGATTCCCCACACTTGAAACAAGTCACGGAACTGGTACGTGGAGGAGCATTATTGGTTGGTCCCCCATAGGGCTTGGCCGGAGCAGACTGTTGAGCGGGGCGAGGCGCCTGGAAAGATGGCCTCGGTGTGAACCTGGGTGGCAGGGCGGTGTTGGGTACCCACACGCGGCGCTTCTGAGGACCAGCACCGGATGAGGAACCCATGTCACGTCCATGCTTGCGTGTTGCGTCATAGTCAGTCTGACCAGTTTCAGCACTGATGGCTTTGTTGACAAGTTTCGAAAAAGATGTGCACTCATGCAGACGGAGGTCGCGGCGAAGCTCAGGACTAAGGCCCTTACGGAACCTTGCTTGCTTCTTGGCGTCAGTAGACACTTCCTCAGTTGCATATCGGGCGAGATTACCGAACTCTCTGCTATAGACATCCACAGAAAGTCGGCCTTGGGTGAAATTGCAAAATTCTTCACGTTTACGGTCCATGAGACCCTCCGGAATGTGATGTTCACGGAAAGCCTCGCTGAACTCAGTCCAAGTAGGGACATGGCCTGCTGGGCGCATAGCTCCATAATTCTCCCACCATAGCCTGGCGGGGCCTTCAAGATGATATGCAGCAAAGGTGACCTTGTCAGCCTCCGCTACCAGCGCGGAACGCAGCTTGTGAGAGATACTGCGAAGCCAGTCATCAGCGTCGAGAGGCTCGACGGAGTGGTGGAACGTGGGTGGATGCAATTTGATAAAATCACTGAGTGACACCACGTTAGCCCTCTGATGGTGTGCTGTATTCTGCTCAATACGCTCCAACAAACGGTTTGTCTCCCGCTTGTTTCTCTCAGCTTCCATCATAACCTCGGCTAGTGAAGGAGGATGAGGCAGATTTTCATTCCTGCCCTCACTGCCCTCGGCCTGCTCTTGGGAAGCAGGGTTAGCGCGCGTGTTGACCATCCTAGGTAAACAAGACAATGATTTAGTCAGAATGGTAAGATTCCGACATAGGATACATAATGTAAGGAATAACTCGGAATGCAAGATGATCATCCGTATGACATGGTAGATACAGAAACTGCTTCTTTATTCCATCGTCATACACACCATACAGGTTTAGTACAAGACCAAGCAAGGTACTAATACGGTGAAAAGAGGATTACATCTCATCGGAGGCATTCCAAGCTCCTATACATTATTTTTCTACATCTCCGGAAAGAGTACAACTAGGTCATATCCCGCGAGTCACGCAGGACGATAGACGACACAGCTAGTGCGAACTAGTGATACTACTACTAACTCAAACCGATCCGTAGTAGTCCTCGTAGAAGTCACCTCCATAGCCTGGAAGTTCAACGTGATCATCCGGAAACAGACGGTCTCGCGGAGCTTGTGGACCATAGGGGCTAGGATGAGGCCTTGGACCAACAAACGGTGGCCTGCGGGGACCGCGAGGTGGGGTGATGCCTCCTACATCACGCCAAACCATCACGTCCGGCAGAGCAGATCTCACAGGATAGAGATCGCGCATATCTGAATATCCAGCTTGCACCGCCGGTGCGAACCGAGTCAAAGTGGCCCAGTGGTCAGCACGGGTATTGAAGAGCTCTAACCTTAAGGCCCGATTTTCACGGTCCTTATCCTCGAGCATCTCAGCAGTGGTGCGAGTCCGTGAATCCTCCTGAGTGGAGTCAGCATAGATAGCCTGGAGATATCCTTGTGCTCCCGGAAGTGATCCTGGCATATACCGGAAATCAGAGTCCCGAAACAGACCAGATCTGACTCGCATAATGGTCATCATAGAGTAGGCGGCGTCCTGCACATCCATCTCAATAGTTACCCCGAGTCCATAGGAGCAGTGAAGAGGCTCAGTGGATCCAGGATAAGATGAAAATATCCTGACAGTGCAGAGATACTGGCTTTGGTTAAAGTCTCGGAATTGCTCTTCGACCGTGTACTCAGGATACCAGCGATATCCAGCCTCAGTCATTACCCTGACCAACTTAGCAGTATGGCCGGGTACATCTAGGCATCGAGTCAGGCGAACCACTTGATTGAGGTCGCGAGTGGCCATCTGAAAGCATAATCATAATGCAAAGGCATTAGAATTTCTAGCAAAATTTCGGCAGCATAACAGCTGTAAATGCTCAAAAAGGATATTGAGACATTTGACAAAGGATTTCGTACACACTCAACATCATCATATCAAGTTCTGGAACCATTCCATCAACATAATGTGGTAGTAGAACTGAACTAGGCTGATAACCATCAAACTCATAAGGTACTACTGATCAGTAACACGTGATCCTGATAGAGAGAACAGATCCTAATTCCTTAACCCCCGGTGGAAGAATGGACTGACTCAGATCAGAAAGTCATAAGGTATAAGGAGTAAAAAGAGCCTTACGTTCCAACCCACAAACAATTCCCCTACATATAAAGAATTTCTAGACTCAACATCTACCAGTTTGGCTTGGAGAACCTACAGGCAGTCCGGCTCTGATGCCAACGCTGTCAGGACCCCGACTCGATGTCACATCGATCTAGCTGGTAACACCTCATATCACTTTGCGGCCTCACGCACGGTAACCCCAAGGGTGTCGCCTTACCTTTGCCGGGGACCGTTTGCGCCTTTTGGCTCGCGTATATGATAGTGTCGCTAGCATCCATATGATAAAGAGCCCGGGCTGACATGACTAGTCGTAAACCCAAAGTGGCACAGACTTACAGGGACAGGCATCCATGACCCAGCTTCGAACGTGTCGGTCATCAGCAAGTGGGTCCGGGCTGTAGCACTGGGCTAGCAGGACTCCGGTAAACCGGGCTGTAGCGGGCTAACAGGACTCCGGTACTCAAAGCGTGACATTTCCCCGAAGGGACAGACACAGGAACGAAGAAGGACACATGCCGGCCAGCCTAAGTGTTCCAGAGCAGTAGCAAGCTACCATGGCTCAGCGGTAACACTAGGAGACATTTCCCGGTAAGAGAGGCTACTAAAGATAAACAACTAGATAGTAAGACCCCACACATACCAAGCATTTCAATCATACACACAATATGCTCGATATGTGCAAATACAACGAAGCATCACAACATGACTCTATGACACAAGTACTTTATTTAAGGCTCAGGGAGCCATACATATCATACACACAAAGGTACGGGTCTCACGACCCAACATACAAGTCATACAATCATACAAGCCAGCAGCGGAAGTACTTTGTCTGGGTACAGACAACTAGTAAAATAAAATAGGCTTGGAAGCCTAACTATACTACGTGGTCCATCACAAGCTCAGGGTCACCACCTGGGTCCTTAGCCTACTCGTTGATGTCAACGTCTACATAGAACCCATCAGAAGGGGTTGCAGCGTCTTCTGTAAAAATGTAGATTATAGCAACATGAGTACAAAAGTACTCAGCAAGACTTACATCAGATCCTACATACATGCATAGTATCAAGAAGGGTTGGTGGAGTTATTGCAGCAAGCTAGCTTTGACTCTTGGCTAGACTATCCTACGATACTCCAACTTGAAATAGTTTTGCGCACAC